>NW_028261385.1:136384325-136619325 GCF_051295495.1 Thamnophis sirtalis | reverse complement strand
CCTCACATTGATAATATTAAGTCTAATCCCCATCATATCTCCCCTTCATGTATTTTATACTAAAAGTCATTTTATACCCCCCCCCCCCGATCTCTCTGAAGCAGTGTTTCTCAACCTTGGCAACTTGAAGATGTCTGGACTTCAACTCCCAAAATTCCCCAGCCAGCGAATGCTGGCTGGGGAATTTTGGGAGTTGAAGTCCGGACATCTTCAAGTTGCCAAGGTTGAGAAACACTGCTCTGAAGTAATCAATGACTATGAACTGGCCTGCACAAATAACGTGAGATAACAGCCCCAATGCAGCCACACTGGCCAAAGTCATCTTTTGGGAAGATGGGAGGCATAGAAATGTAATAAAAGAAAAATGAACACAACTTTGGCTGGCGATTGTGCAGCAGTAGCGCTATATTCCCTTTGGGCCTCTCCGCACAACGCTCTTTAGAGGAACGCTTCTGCAGAGTCATCTTATCTATATTACTTGATTGTATATTTCCATTCTGCTTTATGTCAGCAGGTCACTGAAATTGTTTTTCCACTTGTAAAGGAACAGCAGGATTAATCATTTCTTTCTCTCCGCAGAGAAATCAAGTTAGCCGTTAATAATTTACCTGCTTGCCATTAAGAAAGAAACGGAATGAAATGCAAGCGTGTTCCTAGTAGCATGTTTTTGCACTAAGCTAAGATGCCTCAGAGAGAGTGCAGAAAATGTCTCAGAAAGAGGGCAGAGAAGAGCATTAAAGATGATAAGAGGCTAAACCAGAGGTGGGTTCCTACCAGTTCGCACCTATTCGGTAGAACCGGTTCGTCAAATCTACCGGACCAGTTAGAAGAGGTTCCACCAGTGGACCCGGAAAGCAGGCCACACCTACAGAAGAGGTTCCAAAATTTTTTGAAACCCACCACTGACACACATACACAGACTCACAGAGAGAGAGAAAGAAAAAGAAAGGAAGAAAGAAAGAAAGAAAAAAAGAAAGAAAAAGTGAGAGAGAGATGAAAGAAAAAAAGGAAAAAGGGACAGAGAGACAAAAGGAAGGAAAGAGAGAGAGAGAGAGAGGGGGAAAACACATGGCTGGCAAGCCACTCCCACCAGGTCACATGGCCGGCAAGCCACTCCCACAAAGGAGACCACACCCACAGAGTAGGTTCGAAAAAAATTTGAAACCCACCACAGGGCTAAACCATATGATGAACAATCTAGTCCCCGTGATGGCAAGCCTATGGGACAAGTGCTAGAGGTGGCACTCAGAGCCCTCTCTGCTGGCACGCACACCGTCGTCCTGGGTCAGATCTCCGTGGCTTCTTTGGAAGGTTCTGTTTCCTTGCAAACGACGAAACAGAAGCTCACAAAAGAAAAGAGTCCGTGTGAGAAGGGCGGCATATAAATCTAATAAACCTAAATCTAAAAAGATCCTACCTCTTGCCGCGCTGCCAGTGTTGGGATGCCTTGCCTCCCGCCAGCCAGCTTCTTTGGATCTCTGCTGCACATACATGCATGTCTATGCCTGCACATGCACCTTTCAGTTTGGGCATGGCATGTGCACAGTTTGGGCACTCGGTGTCTAAAAGGTTTGCCATCACTGGTCTAATCTAACAAAGATAGCAGTCTTCCAGTGTTTGAGGGGCTGTAATAGTCTCTCTGTTATTTAAGAGTCTCTCCACTATTTAGAGTAAAATAAGTAAAAAAAATAACAGTAAGAAGCTGAGTTCAATGTAGAGATATTTCAGACTGTGATTGTCCAAAAGTTATACCACGTATGGTCTTTGGGAAGTCGGGGGGAGGGAAGGGAGGTGGGGATTTAGGGGGAGGGGGGAGGGGGGAAATACGATATGTGTTAAATTCCATGATTGTATTTGTATACTGTGGCTTTTCAATGTTAGTGCGAAAATAGAACAAACCGAATATACTGGAAGGTAATAGATACCGAAGGAAAGAGTCGAGTGAAAGAAGAAGGAGGGTGAGAGAGTGAGAGAGAGGAGGAGGAGAAGGGAGGGAGGGAATGGAGAGGGAGTGATAGGGTTAGGGTTAGAAAGAAGGGGAGGGGAAGTAGGTGTAGAGGGGTGTATGAGAAGGAAGAATGAAAGTTGGAGGGGGTTGAAAGAGGGTGTATGGCGGGCCAAGGTGGTATACTGGGTTTGTATTGTAGAGGGCATTTTCTATATAAGTGAGGGCCGTGTTTATTATTCAATGTTCTATGCCCTGATTAAGCACAGTGAATATGTGATTGTATAGAATGAAAACATAATAAAAAATATATTAAAAAAATAATAATGGGACAATAACAGTAATAGTGACCCTGACCTAGAGGGCATACAAGGGATGGGTAAAGCCATGATTGGTTATGAACACTAAGACTGAATGGAAGATTGAAAGCTTTATCTTTGGCACAGAAGGTAGAGGATACTGGTACCAGCCTGGCCTCTGGTGGACTGGTGGATCCTGGGAGTTGAAGTCCACATGTCTTCAAGTCACCATAGTTGAGAAGCATTGCAATAAAGCATACCACTCTCAACTATAGGTTGCTGGAAAAACTTAAGAGGTCTTAAGCTTAGAACCGAGGTGGCGCAGTGGTTAGAGTGCAGTAATGCAGGCCACTTCAGCTGACTGCTAGTCTGCAGTTCGGCGGTTCAAATCTCACCGGCTCAGGGTTGACTCAGCCTTCCATCCTTCCGAGGTGGGTGAAATGAGGACCCAGACTGTGGGGGCGATATGCTGACTCTGTAAACCACTTAGAGAGGGCTGAAAGCCCTATGAAGCGGCATATAAGTCTAACTGCTATTGCTATTGCACTACCTCCTGTCAGCGGGTTTATTCAATAGCAGAATTTATCCACCTGAAAGGGTCACTAATCAGGCTTACACCTTTTAAATGAAGCCAGTAGATTAATTTTCAGGCAACGTATCATGCTTGGACATGATTTTTTTTTCTTTCATCCGAGAAACAAACCTACAGGAATGAAGCTTTGAAAAAAAAAAGCAGATTTGAATGTATTTGGAGCGCCACCAATTCCAATTCCAGCACAAAATGCACAGGAAACCATTTACTTTTGAATAACCCCTATCCTAATTAAAAGTAAGAAAGTGCAAAGACTATTCGATTTTAATTTTACTATCCACACAATGTGAAGTATATTCAGAATCTTTTCTTGTACAAGCTTGTCCTACACAGGTGTGCAGTTAGTTAAAAGTAGCACCCACCTTAAGTATGGAAAACAGCTAGAGGGGAGGCCTCTGGGTAGAGACGGTAAGCTTACCCATCTTCTCATAAGTAGCCAGACATGCTTGTAACTTTATTTCGCCAAGCAATTTGAACACAGATATGTGCCTTAAAAGGCAACAGTATAAAGATAATAAAAGAGCAGGTTCTAAATTTCAGCAATCTTACAAGCTGTTTTTCAACCCTTGGCTCAGAAAGACTAGATTCTCTTGCGTGCCAAGACATTTTAATGTCAGTTGCTCACACACATATTAGCTATTAGATTTCAAACTGCAAGTTTCCCATGTTTAGCCTCAAACTGTGCTATAAGACAAATCGATACGAGGCCCAATGGTTAAGAACGACTCCATGGAAATCTCAGCTTAGCTGTATTTGTCCTGTTAATTTGATCCCATCTTTATGGTAAAACTCACAAAAAATTCTAGAGAAGCAATTAATTTTTAAAAAAAGGTCAACTCCAGCACCTTTCTTCTCATGTTGCGTTCTGTTTTACAGAACAGTAAAATTCTGTTGTTCCTTCCCAGTTCATAATTACTTTTGTGGGGAGGGCAACTTCCCAGGAATCTCTGAAACAGAAATATAATAGGCGGCTATTTTGCCAGCTATGTTAAACCAAAAGCCACAGATATCTTCAATTTCTCAGGCAGGAAATCGGATACTCAATAAATATTTCGGCCATTCATTCCACCAAAGACTGCGGTGGGGAAGAAACCAAAATGTCTGATCTGCTCCATTTTGGGAAACAAACGATACACGCATTTTAAGTGGAATGGCACACCTAAAGTTGGCAGAGGCAACCTGTACTCAATTCAGGGCTCGCCCACCCCTACAAGAGGGCGAAGGAGGCATCAGCAAAGGAAGAGTCAGCGCTTTGAGGGGAAGACTCAGCTTTAGCCCATGGGGCAAGGGGAAGGGTGGCAAGGGTTGGGCTTTGCTCCACGTTGCAAGGTGACTTAAGGCTGGCACAGATTCCACTATTGCGAGAGAAGAATATGTTCTGCTCGACTCAAGTATAGGCCTGTTACCTGGCAGCAACTATCTTAGGCAAGAATAACAAGGAGGTCAGTTTTTTTTTTTTTCCTGAGCTCCAATTAAGATAGCGGGATGTACATCATCAACTCCTATCAGCTCACTTTACTTTCATTTGTCTTCACTGTGAAATCCCAGGAAAGAAAAGGATATTTAAAAGCCTGCAAAGTTTTATTACTTCGTGAGGCAGTTAGTTCTGCATTCTAATTGCCTACCTGAATGCAAAATCTTAATGAGATGCACTAATAATTCATTCAACCACTGGCAATTGTATTTCAAACATTCTTCCCAACTGATTAGTTTAAAAAAAATCAATCCACAGTTCTTTAATTGGATTATATATACAGTCAAGTAGTGGCTTGCCTATAAGTAAATAGGCATAGCAATAGCAGTTAGACTTATATACCGCTTCATAGGGCTTTCAGCCCTCTCTAAGCGGTTTACAGAGTCAGCATATTGCCCCCAACAACAATCCGGGTCCTCATTTTACCCACCTCGGAAGGATGGAAGGCTGAGTCAACCCTGAGCCGGCGAGATTTGAACAGCCGAACTGCAGTCAGCTGAAGTAGCCTGCAGTGCTGCATTTAACCACTGTACCACCTCGGCTCTTGCATGAACTCTTGCCTGTTGGGGTTCTAACCTGAATGTCTAAACCAGGATACAGTGTGCTTATCTGAGAGCCCCAAGTGTGCCCACAGACACCTCCCTGGGCAATTGCCAGTCTCCCTACCCCTGCTGACTTTCAAAATATTCGTTCAATTAAAACAAAAGTCTGTGGGGAAACTCCCATGCTGCTGAGTAGACTACTTGTGGCCCTATCATTGTTTCCATGAATTGCTCTGTCTCCAAGAGGCATGCTTGGAAAATCAAAACGCTGGTGACCCACACCATGCTTTGTTTGGGAAATTATCTTATCTCCCCATCCCTCTCCAAGACAAATGCAGCATTTGGGTAGGAAGCCACCTGGCAAATGGTATTTTGAGACTGGCTACATTAATTGTGTTGATTTATAAATCACACGGTCTTAAATCAGCTGCCTGCCCTCCTTCCTCCTCCCGACAGCTACTTTTGAATAGCAATAGCAATAGCAGTTAGACTTATATACCACTTCATAGGACTTTCAGCCCTCTCTAAGCGGTTTACAGAGTCAGCATATCGCCCCCACAGTCTGGGTCCTCATTTCACCCACCTCGGGAGGATGGAAGGCTGAGTCAACCTTGAGCCGGTGAGATTAGAACCGCTGAACTGCAGATAACAGTCAGCTGAAGTGGCCTGCAGTACTGCACCCTAACCACTGCGCCACCTCGGCTCTTGAAGAGCTCACTGTTCTTATCATTCCAAATCTCTCCGTGTCAAAGGGTGAGGGGGTTACACTCCACTCACCCAAACCGTTGACTTCTTCTCAGTGGTTCTCAAAGTGGGGTCCACACCACATAGGGGGGCAATTTGATTTGTAATGGGGGCAATTGTTTAAACCAAGTTAATGGCCTTTTAGGCTTCCTCCGTGTGAGTAGACTTTATTTTTTGACAAAATAAGAATTATATGTCACCGGGGAAGGGGGGGCACCAGGATTTTAAAGATGCTTAGGTGGGGCATGGCAAAAAAAAAAAAAAGGTTGGGAACCACTGGTCTAGATAGCCTAGTCTAGTCTAGATATATTGTGAACCCTAATAAGGATATGGCTAACACTTTAAATAGTTAATGAACAAGTGTTTTGAGAGGAACACGTATGGATGAGGAACAGGTACAGTTAAGGCAGCACTGCCTCTAGTATGGTAGAAGACTTCAGAGCTGGAATGCAGCATCTCAACGATCTGGAAAAAGAGCGTCTTCAACACTTGACTTCCTATTCCAGCATTTCTATTTAAGTTATAGCAATAGCAAGAGCAGTTAGACTTATATAACGCTTCATAGGGCTTTCAGCCCTCTCTAAGCAGTTTACAGAGTCAGCATATCGCCCCCACAGTCTGGGTCCTCATTTCACCCACCTCGGGAGGATGGAAGGCTGAATCAACCTTGAGCCGGTGAGATTAGAACCGCTGAACTGAAGTGGCCTGCAGTACTGCACCCTAACCACTGCGCCACCTCGGCTCTTGAAGAGCTCACATGGCATGTTCTTATCATTCCAAATCTCTCCGTGTCAAAGGGTGAGGGGGTTACACTCCACTCACCCAAACCGTTGACTTCTTCTCAGTGGTTCTCAAAGTGGGGTCCACACCACATAGGGGGGCAATTTGATTTGTAATGGGGGCAATTGTTTAAACCAAGTTAATGGCCTTTTAGGCTTCCTCCGTGTGAGTAGACTTTATTTTTTGACAAAATAAGAATTATATGTCACCGGGGAAGGGGGGGCACCAGGATTTTAAAGATGCTTAGGTGGGGCATGGCAAAAAAAAAAAAAAGGTTGGGAACCACTGGTCTAGATAGCCTAGTCTAGTCTAGATATATTGTGAACCCTAATAAGGATATGGCTAACACTTTAAATAGTTAATGAACAAGTGTTTTGAGAGGAACACGTATGGATGAGGAACAGGTACAGTTAAGGCAGCACTGCCTCTAGTATGGTAGAAGACTTCAGAGCTGGAATGCAGCATCTCAACGATCTGGAAAAAGAGCGTCTTCAACACTTGACTTCCTATTCCAGCATTTCTATTTAAGTTATAGCAATAGCAAGAGCAGTTAGACTTATATAACGCTTCATAGGGCTTTCAGCCCTCTCTAAGCAGTTTACAGAGTCAGCATATCGCCCCCACAGTCTGGGTCCTCATTTCACCCACCTCGGAAGGATGGAAGGCTGAGTTAACCTTGAGCCGGTGAGATTAGAACCGCTGAACTGCAGATAACAGTCAGCTGTAGTGGCCTTCAGTACTGCACCCTAACCACTGCACCACCTCGGCTCCCTAAGTTGTGTCTGTTTTCTTATGGTAACTCTCCTTATTCTGTTTCCAACACCCACATCTTTTGGCCTGGGTCTGGTCAGACAGAAAGCTGTCCTTGGAAGAGACAGGCAAGGTAGAATTTCCATGTTTAATCATTGCAATGAGGTAGGATTCCCTCTTTCAGACATATCAAAGCAAGGCTGCATCCTTGATAGGAGGGTGTCTGCTTGTAAATGGGAGATATTATGATAAATGTCTTATTAAGGAGACAAATTATAAAGATGAGAAAACACCAACGTATTGGGGTCAAGGCCTTTCCCTAGCATTTTGAGCTATTTCCTACAGGAAGGCACAACCCCACTGATTAAGCCAGAAGCAATAGGAAGCCCCCAATGTACAAGAAAGGAACTCTGCCTTGGAAAAAAGGAAAGTACGTTTTAAAAGAATATTTGATTGAATTGTCACAGGTTGTTAAAAACATAGTTTGATTCAAACTGTTAACATAAAATGAATGACAAATATATAGGTTCCTTTGAATTGTGCTAGAAAGCAGAACTATTGAGTAATATCGGCCACTGCTGAGCTAACAAGACTGCCTGCACCAATACACCATAAAATTAGAACATGTGATGTGAAATGCAAGTTTTTTTCCCCTTCGTGTATGATATAGCCAATAATTGTTCTGAAATTTATATAATCATGGCCTACAAGAATACGTCTAAGGGCTGCTGAGTTCAGAGATACTAAGCCAGTATTAAAGGTATTTCATTTCCAAAAACCAAATAAGTACATGACAAAACATGGTGTCATTGGTCCTCATTTCCCAAACTCTACCAAAATATTTTTGTTTATTTCAGTAACAGATCTGGACCAGGAGTTGCCTCTCCTGGAGATATCTGCTTCTCAGAAGGCTTATATAGCAAGACAAGAAGACAATGTTCTAAGAAGAACAGTCACCCCTCCCATCAAAGTCAGAAATGGTGTTTCAGAGATGCCACAGAGAACTTACTATAACAATGTTAACAGTTTCAAGAGTTTGGTTCACAAAAACTCAGACTGAATGGCCATCTGCACATGTCCTTCATATTCGAAGGCTTCCCCATCCTTCTCTTAAACATTAGTAGTAGACTATTGGATAACACAGCACACATTGTCGCCGCTGAAGTACAAATTGAGCAGAACTGCAAGTTCCCTTCTTTCCCTCTGAGCTTACCAAATAAGTGTAAACATGGCCATAAAATTGAGGTTTAGCATTTCAGCAGAAAATACAGTATGAGGAACATGTCCTTCAAAACAGTGCAATAGAACCTACTAAGCCATATCTGATTGCTGATTTATTTCTAAAATTCCCCTGCACAACAACATTCTGATAGCAGAAGGCTTGGACAATATGGGGTAATGTTTTTTTTTACACAGTACAGTATTTAAAGGGGGATATGGTGGTTCAGTGGCTAAGATGCTGAACTTATCTATCAGAAAGGTTGGCAGTTCAGCGGTTTGAATCTCTAGTAACATGTAATGGAGTGAGCTCCCGTTTTTTTGTCCCAGCTTCTGCCAACCTAGCAGTTCGAAAGCATGTAAAAATGCAAGTAGAAAAATAGGAACCCACTTTTGTGGGAAGGTAAGAGCACTCCGTGCAGCTTCGGCATTTGGTCATGCCGGCTACATGGCCACAGAGACGTCTTCGGACAGTGCTGGCTCTTCGGCTTAGAAATGGAGATGAGCACCACCACCCCGAGTCGGGAACGAGTAGCACATATGTGGGAGGGGAATCTTTACTGTTACCTTACAGTATTTAAAAAGTCTATTTTTGTACAGTCGGACTCAAAATACATAGTATACGCTACCAACTCCAATTTTATGCCAAGGTTACCGTGTTTTCCCAAAAATAAGACAGGGTCTTATTTTCTTTTGACACCCCCCCCCCGGGAAATAAGCACTTAGCCTTATTTTTGGGGAGGGCTTATTATTTTAAAGGTGAGCATGGTCACCTCATGGCTGCTGCTGTGTCGCAATATTTTTGGGAAGGGCTTATTTTCAGGGGAGGGCTTATTTCAGCGCATGCACTCAAAAGCCCGATTGGGCTTATTATCCAGGGAGGTCTTATTTTCAGGGAAACAGGGTACGACTTGGGCTATCACTGTATTGAAAACCAAAGTACTGAATCATATGACAAATAATTTACCATTATTTCCTCTCACTTGTCTCCTAACTCCCTATCCAAATGCTAACAGGATTCCTCCTCTTCCCGATCCTTGACAGACTGCAAACTTTAACTCCCTTTCTCCATTGTTCAATTCTGTAATCTTCACATTTTGATACCAAGGTAATAGCAATAGCAATAGCAATAGCAGTTAGACTTATATACCGCTTCATAGGGCTTTCAGCCCTCTCTAAGCGGTTTACAGAGTCAGCATATTGCCCCCAACAACAATCCGGGTCCTCATTTTACCCACCTCGGAAGGACGGAAGGCTGAGTCAACCCTGAGCCGGTGAGATTTGAACAGCCGAACTGCAAAACTGCAGTCAGCTGAAGTAGCCTGCAGTGCTGCGTTTAACCACTGCGCCACCTCGGCTACATAGCATCTGAACCCAAATCAACGCATGTGCTAATAAAAAAAAAAGGCATTAGTAATCCGCCTCATCAAATTATCCTCCATTACTTATCAGTTGAAGCAGAGGGCTAGCATAAGCCCAATACTACTTACATTAAGACATTTCCTTATATAAATGTTCTGCAATTCTGTAATACGCATGTTTCTCTATCCTGGAAGGTAGGACATTATTATTCCTACATTTGATAGATAAAAGCATATACAGCTCCTGCTCAAGGTGGTGTCTCTTGTGGCTGGTGTGCAGGGAACGTGCCCCAATTTTAGAGGTCCTTGGGGTCTCGGTGTGATTATTTCCTTGCAAATGTTTCATTACCCAAACTAGGTAACATTATCAGCGCTAGTAAGGAATGGGGTTTGCTCTCAGTTTATGTTCTAGTGGCTTTCCCTGTCAATGTTGGTGGGAATGACCATGAAGTTTCTTTAGTTTGGCAGCCTGCTGTTTGCTTCTTTGGCAGTTTCTTGAATGGGGTATTATTTACTTCTTGATTGTTGGTGTCCGATGTTAACCTTGGACTAATTTGAACCTATTGGTCTGGTGCAGCAGTTGAGCCCTTTCCTGGACTTCAGGTGTGTCCTTTTTAACTCTGGCCAACTTTTAACTGGACGGCCAAAACTCAGCGGGCAGAAACCAGGGCCTGGAGTCAAAACCAGAACTCGGCAGCCAACAGTTTGGAAAAAAAAGACGGACGGGATTATGCTGTTTCTTCCAGGATCTCCTTCCCAGGCTTGCCCCAGAAGCAGCTGCAAGGCAGAGCTGGAGAAATTGTGCACGTGGATCTGCTGCTTGTGTAGGGGGTTGGACTAGATGACCTCCAAGGTCTCTTCCAACACTGTTATTATGTAAGTTATCTGTAAGACTGCCTTCCCCTAAGAGCATTTATCTATCCTGCCAGGTTAGGGGCATGCTACTAGTCCCTTCCTTTATAAACATTTTACCACCTTATGGGAGCTAAAGAGCTTGCCTTTTGGAGGGCAGCCTCCTCCCCTATGGGACCAACTTCCCCCTGAAGTTCAGCAGGCTTTTGCCCCCCCTTTGTAAAACATGGAAGAAGTTATTTGTTTTCGTGACCCGTCAAAACCGCGGTCGACAAAAGCGCGCTCGACGAAAGCACGTACGTGACGTCATCACAGCACGACGAAAAAAATTTAAAATTGAAATAAAAATAAAATTAAAGCAAGCCGATTCACATAAAGGTAAGGGTTAGGTTTAGGGTTAGGGTTAGGTTAAGGGTTAGGGTTAGGGTTACGTTAAGCGTTAGGGTTACGTTTAGCGTTAGGTTAAGGGTTAGCATTAGGTTTAGCGTTAGGTTAAGGGTTATTGTTAGGGTTAGGTTAAGGGTTAGGTTTAGGGTTAGGTTTAGGGTTAGGTTTAGGGTTAGGTTTGGGGGGGTTAGGGTAAGGTTTTTGCTTTAATTTTACATTTACCGCTCACAGCACGATGTTTTCGTCGCGCTGTGATGACGTCACGTACGCGCTTTCGTCGAGCATGCTTTTGTCTACCACGGTTTTGTGGTGGAACCATTTGTTTTTCCCCCAAGAACTGAGATGAGGTGGCTTGCATGTAGGAAGCTTGACTCGGAGCCAGGTTTTTGCTTTTAATGTTAATAGTTTTAATATAGTTTTTATGTTATTTCAATTCTTGATTGGGAGCTGCCCAGAGTTGGGCATAAAATGGGCAGCTATATAAATGTTTTAAAAGAATACACGAATGAATGAATAAGCACAACCAAAGGTTTTGTTTTAGCTATCCAAGTCTAGGAAAGAATTGCAAGCATTATGCCCCAAGTGGATATCCATTTTCTGTCAAGGACCTTAACAGGCAGAATTGGCAGCTGATCACAGAGCTTCATTTGTATCCAGAGACCTCGGAGACATCTTCTGTGCTGGTCTCACAAAAGGGAATGCCAATGCGCCTTTTGGGTATCACACCAAATTAGGTCCCTTTCAGCTCTGCAAGTGTACTGAGCTGTGAAGGTTATCTTCTGAGGCCACGGACGTGAGCTCAGGGCAGCTGAGCTGTAAGACCTTGAACAGTCTAGCCGGCTTCTTGCGTTGGCACAGACATCAGTGCCTAGGCGGTTTCCCGCCGATTCCACCAGCCCCTGTCAAGGTTTGCAATTAAAGCCAGCCAATTTCACAGGGATTATTGATAAAGTCATACGGGACTTTAAAAACAATTCTGATCTCATCCGTGCCTTCAATTGCTTTTCAGCCAGGAATAAATAAAGAGGAATAAACCTCATTCTGCATTTCAATTATGTTGTGCCTCTCTCAAAATCTTGCCCTCCCCCCTTGAGATGTAAAGTCGACAATGAAAAATAGCCAGTTGGGCAGGTAAGTGAGATCCGTTGGATCTCACAAGTTGTGGGTACCGCACTGTCTGTCAAGAGGCTTCCAAGTGCAACTCAAAACACTTTTGTCTTAAAGCTCTCCTTACTAGCAGGGTACTTTTTTCAGGAGTGTCTCCTTCAGGTGGAACACAGCCTTCTGAGCATTCATACCACCTGGAGAAGCTTGAGGTACTTGTCATAAGATGAGAGGTGTGAGGATGTTCCTCCCCCACAACATTACAGGACAAGACCTGGAGGTTTGGGTTGCATGGACACAGACATTGTTCAGGAAAAGTTTGGCAACCCACCTCTTTTACGGGGATTTAGAGTCTGACAGTTTAGGCCAGGGGTGTCCAAACTTGGGAAATTTAAGACTTGTGGACTTCAACTCCCAGAATTCTGGCTGGAGGGGGAATTCTGGGAGTTGAAGTCCACAAGTTGTAAAGTTCCCAAGTTTAGACACTCCTGTCCTGGCTTAGGCAGTTTCCCCATTGTCTCTGCTTGTGGGAAGCCAGCTGGGAAAGTCATGAATGAGGATCAAGTATCCAGAGGACACTGCAACTGTTGTAACTGCAAGTCAACTGCCCATGTGACCGTGGGGACCTTTCAGGGGTGGGTTCCTGCCTGTTCTAACCTCTTCTATAGAAGAGGTTCCACAAATCTACCATGCCGTTTAGAACCGGTTCCAGCTCCCTCCCCCCGCCCGTCCTCACCCTGCTTGCCCCACCCTCCACTCACTGATTGGCTGGCTCACCAATCGCCCCGCCCGCCTCTAAGAGTCCTATCTAAACCTTAAAGTCTTAAAGCTGTCAAGTTTGAATATCCCTGGGGTTTTATTTCTAAAGGGTAAGGGGTGCAAGGGTCTTGTAACTTGACAGCTTTAAGACTTGCGTGCTTCAAATGCCAGAGTTTCTCAGCCAACATTTTGGTTTGCTAAGCAAGAGCGTTGTTAAGTGAGCTTCACCACATTTTACAAGTTGGCCACCCCCACCCAGTCACATGACTGCCAAGCCACTCCCACTCAGTCACATGGCCGGGCAAGCCACTCCCACAAAGCAGGCCACACCTACAGAAGAGATTCTAAAAAAAAATTGAAACCCATCACTGGGACTTTGTAACAATTGTTCCACAACTAGGCCTGTTGTTACCTCAAATGGCGCCTAAATGAATGCTTATCAGTCAAGAAATAACTACAATTTTACAATGTTACTTTTCCTATGATGTCGACTTTGTGACCCGTAAGCCTACTGAACGCAGTCGTTAGAGTGCAGTACTGCAGGCTACTTCTGCTGCCTGCAGTTTGGCAGTTCAAATCTCATCAGGCTCAGGGTTAACTCAGCCTTCCATCCTTCCGAGGTCGGTAAACTGAGGACCTGGATTGTTGGGGTCAATAGGCTGACTCGGTAAACCGCTTAGAGAGGGCTGAAAAGCACTGTAAAACAATATATAAGTCTAAATGCTATTGCTATGAGCCAATGATTAAAGCCAACAGTATATAAAACTGATGAATAAGCCATAATTTAATTGATATTAACTACACCAGTATACATATACAGTGTGTGTAAATTCAGCCAATGTGCAACAACCGCAGTTGATATTTATTACAAGATTTTTTAAAAAACAGCTATGGAACTCCCCTACACGCTGTTAAGATTATATATTTGGCTGTCCAATTCAAAAATTGAAACTTGGGGGACTAACACAGGATAAAACCTCAATAAAGTACAATTCCAACATAGGAAAAACAATGAAAAAACAACAACAGGGAAACCATTCAATAATAACCATATGGATACTCAATGCCTGGGGGGGGGGGGACCAGGCTTACCAACTCCATAGTATGCTAGACTTCATTTTCTTCCTTCCATTTCAGCAGAATGAAGCATTGGAGAAATGTTAAATACAAAAAAAAATCTTCTCTTCCCTCTGCCCCATCATTATAGAACAGTGTTTCTCAACCTTGGCAACTTGAAGATGTCCGGACTTCAACTCCCAGAATTCTGGGAGTTGAAGTCCGGACATCTTCAAGTTGCCAAGGTTGAGAAACACTGTTATACAATCATATTATCAAAGGGCTGGAAGGGACCTCAGAGGTCTTCTAGTCCAACCACCTGCTCAAGGCAGGAGCCTTATACCATCCCAGTCTATTGTCCAGTCTATTTTTGAAAGCTGCCACTGATGGAACACCCACAACCCCAGGAAGAAAGCTATTCTACCAATTAATTAGTTGCTCTTTAATTAATGTTTTACATTAATCGATACTGATACAGCATGGGTTGCACAGGTAAACCCACCAGTGGCTGGCCAGGTTAGGTGGTCTTAATAGAATGGACCTTATAGATTCATTTTAGTTTGGCCTTTTACTCCAGTGCCCTGGAGTCCCAAAGTTGACTTTTAACTTCCTCATATTACAAATAGGGCTGAACAGTGTGGCAAGACTCTGTAAAGGAGGGGCACAGGAAGCCAGGCGTGGGGGGAGAGATAGTACAGAGAAGTTGCAGAAAACTGTTGGTATGAATATCTGCTTTTGTATTTTTCCAAGATGTACTTCCCTGTTCTGAACAGGGGTTTTTACGTTTTGTATGAATACGCCTCTTTAAACGCCCTCTGATTGACGAAGTTTGATTAAAGGTATAAAATCACTGCCCTGGACATAGCCAGGCCAGTTCAGATGTTGGTGTGTGAACACGCTGAACTCGATGCATCCAATAAACCTGTTTCTCTTCCTTCGTGGTCTCAAGTCCTGATCTTTCGTAAGTAGATTACAAACCACAATCTGCTGCAACATTTTTGGCGAGCCAGCCAGGAGTTGAGGGGTCTTTGGGACCCTCTGGAGCGTCCACCCCGGTGTCAGAGCTCATCTTGTCAGGGGGAACCTCCCTGGCGCCAACGGACCTGTTTGATCCGAGGGACTTCCCAGCGACAGAGGGCTCTGGCAGCAGCGTTTGGCGATTCCAAGAACCACCAGAGAAGGACCAGAGACCAGGCATCTAAAAGGCTGGCCAGCATCGCAGGAGGGAAGCCAAGTACATGAGGCAAGTACTGTGGGAACCCTATTTAGACCCGGACTCTTTGTTGAGCCGGAGGTGAGGCCTGATCTCCCTCACTAGGTGAAAGGTTTGGGGAGGATTGTCTAGTGTATGTGTGTGTGTGATTGAGGGGGGGCTACTGCATTTCCCTACGATAGCCGTGTCCATCCGGTATCCTGGGTCAGAAGCCTGTGTGGGGTGATTGCTAAATCCTTGTTGTCTGGTACCCTGGGAGGAGTTGGGGGGGGCAGCAGTGTTCCCTTGACCCCTTACAATGTATGTTAAATCATTTTAAAGAAGGATATGTGACTCAGGACTATGGCATTGAGTGAAGCAGGCATGAGCTTAAAAAGTTTTGTGAATCTGAATGGCCCACTTTTGGTTTTGGGAGGCCTAACAAAGGCAATTTTTGATCCCAACATAGCTTTGAATATCCATAGGTTAGTGTTTGATCCTGTTCAAACAGGATCCGTATATTGACGTGTAGTACAATTTGTTGAGGAGACAGCTTGGCTAAAAAACAAATGCAAAAGACCAACAGTATATTCTTATGGCTGTTCGGGTTGCACACCCCAAATGTCCCAAGCAGAGACCACCAATCCTAGCTAGTGCCCCAGAAGACTTGCCAGAACAGGAAGAGGATCACCACGACCCTCACCACGACCATGCCAAAGGGGGGGCTACACCTAGTAGCTCAAGAGACTTGAGGGCATCAACAAGCCGAGCATCTGTGGAGTGGATAGAGTGAGGGCTGGATGGTGTGACCTCTATGATGTCAGAAGAAAGTCCTGTCAGAGGGACAGGGCATGGGGACCCTCTGAGCTCACCAGAATTTTGGGAGAAGAAGGAAGAGGAGATAGAGCAGTCTGAAGAGAGGGAGAAGATTAGAATTGCAGAACATTCTAAAACCTGATGTCCCTGCTCACACCAATCTAGCTGACTTTATTGAGCAACGCTTCCCTTCAAGGGACCCGAGATGGAGCCCCTATGACCCCCACCAGTTGACTCTGCTACGTAATCATCAACAGTTAATTGTAAGGGCTGTCCGGCTGGGAGGAAAGCCAGCCACTAAAATGTCTAAACTCTGCCGAAAGCCCCGAGGTTTTTATTTATGGTAACTACTAACCTTCCTGAAAATGCTCGGATGCTAGCTATGGCCTTTATTTCTCAGTCATCTGACACAAGCTGTAGAAGCTGGAAGGGGCACTGGGGAAGCCCCTCAATGAGCTTATGGAAGTAGCTAGAAAAACTCTCGTCAATAGAGACTTATTGGAGGAAAAGAAGAAAAAAAAAGAATCAAAAGATGCAGGAAAAAAGCAGAAGTGCTCGCGGCAGCAATTAGGGAGGGGAACAGGCCCCCACCCTTGGGACGGAACCGATGTGCCATCTGTTATGAACATGGCCACTGGGGAGGGGAGTGCCTCAACTGGGACTGGGCTCCACCCCCTGAGGAAAGGGAAGATGATCGCCCTAGGATGCCAAGGGATCCCCCCTACCAAGCTGCCCCAGGAGACGTGAATCTCACAGGAGGCCCTTCAAGGCATGCAGAGGAAAATGGTTTTCAGTCATTGATTCAAAAGATGCTTTCTTATTTGTCTTCAAATGCCCAGTCACAGGCAGAAAGCAGCAATATGCTTGGACACGCTTGCATCAGGGCTTATCCACCTTATTTGGAGCTGCATTAGACATGGATTTGAAACTTTTAGACATTGCCCCACCTGATGTGGTTTTGCAAGGTGTAGCTGACTTGTTGGTCACAGGCCAGACGGAGGAAGCTTGTCATGCCACTGCAGCAGCCCTACTGCTCCTGCTACGAGGCCTCTCGGACCAAAGCCCAATTAGTCCAATTGGACGTTAGGTATTTGGGCTACGACATCCAGCAGGGACAAAGGACTCTGGGCCATGAGAGGAAGGAAGCCATTTGCCAATTGCCGGCCCCATGAAATAGGAAGGAATTAAGGAGCTTTTTGGGGGCAGCAGAATTTTGTCACATTTGGATTCTCAATTTCGCATTGTTAGCAAAGCCACTCTATGAAGCTACCAAGGGGACCGGAAAAGGAACCCTTGAGGTGGGAGGAAGAGGAACAGAACAGCTTTTTGGAATTGAAGCATGCTGTGACTCAGGCTCCTAGTTTTCTGACTTGACAGCCTTTTCAGTTGTTTGTGGACATTAAGCAGAATATGGCCATTGGGATACTGACCCAACAGTTGGGAACATGGTATCGTCCGGTTGCATATTTGTCCAAACAGCTGGATCAGGTGGCCAAAGGGTGGCCAGCCTGTCTCAAGGCTGTGACAGGAACTGCCCTACTTACCCAGGAAGCCAATAAGCTCACCTTTGGACAGCAATTAAATATCTACACCCCTTATGCTCTTCGAGCTGTCCTAGACCAGAAAGGTCATTGGCTTACCAATCCACGAATGTTGAAGTATCAGGGGCTTATTACACATAACCCCCTCATCAAGTTTGTCCAATCGTTTTGAATCCAGCAACCATGTTACCTGAACCAGACTCTGAAATTACTCCTGATTGTTTGCAAACCCTTGAAGAAACCTATGCCAGTCACCCAGATTTGAAGGATAAACCCACATCACACAAAGATGCAACTCTTTGTACAGATGGAACCAGCTTTCTACATGAGGGCGTGCGAAAAGCAGCTTATGCTGTAGTCACCCTTGATGATGTGTGGGAAGCCATGCCCCTACCACCAGAAACCAGTGCCCACTTGGCAGAACTACATGCCCTCACATGGCTTTGGAGTTTGCATGAGATCTACGAGTCAACATTTACAGAGTCCAAATAGGCCTTCCTAACCGTCCAAGTCCATGGAGTCTTAGGAGAAAGCTCTTCACAGGAAAAAGGCCTCATCACAGCTGGAGGAAAGGACATCAGATATGACCCCAAATTATGCGTTTGTTGGACAGTGTGTGGGCCCCCAAACAAGTTGCCATTATGCATGTATGGGTCATCAGAAAGGGGTTTCAACAACTGAAAAAGAGGAAACAACAAAGCTGATCAAGTTGCCAGAGCAGCAGCCTTGGATCCCCCTTCTCTACAAGCCACATGCCTCACTCAGCCCCAGGAAGAACAACCCCCATCGTATAGTCACTCAGGAACCCAGCAAGCTGAAGCAATAGGGGTGGAACTACTAGATGGGTGGTGGGTTCTGCTGGACAAAAAGGTGTTTGTTTCCCAGCAGTTGGCATAGGATGCTGTCTCCTCCCTGCATAAGCATTTGCACTTAGGAAAAACGGCTTTGAAAAAAAGCCTTGGCTCAGGGAGGTCTATATCAACAATTTGTCTAGCCTGGCAGCTGCTGTTTGCTCTCAATGTCAGGTATGTGCTGCTAATAACCCTCCGTCAAGGCCCAGTTCAGGTGGGAGGGTCAAGAGGGCAGATCACACCATAGAGGATAAGTTGGCCAAAATTTGTCAGGAAACCCATCTCAAATGGCCGGATGATGCCCACAGCATGGCGTTGCTGGCAATGGGGTGCACTCTCACCGAGGAGTTGGGTGTCTCGCCATTTGAATTGTTGTATGGGAGGGTTCCTAATTTGCGTGGCCCACAGGTGTTGCCCAAGCCCAAGTTACAGACATGGTGAAGCTCAAACAGTTGCCAGCCCTGAATGCCATAGTCCACAAATTGCAAAAATGTGTTTTGTCTTGTCGTTCTCATGAAATTGTAACTCCAGTCCACAACTTCCACCCAGGACAAGAAGTCTGGGTGAAGGACTGGTAGAAGGAACTATTGGGCCCCAAATGGTGGGGGCCGTATACTGTTGTTGTTTTTTCTCCCCTTGTTGTTAAGGTAACTGAAATTAGGCTTTGGATTCACTGGACCCATTTGAAATTGGCTGCGAAAGCTTACTGGAAGGCCTCCAGTGATCCTGCCAAGCCTCTATACCTCACGTTTTGGAAACACCAGGAGGAACGCCACCTCTTCTGCGGACACACGGGAAGCTGTCGCTCTACGAACAGGTGGTGAAGAACCAGCGCCCTCTGCAGGTGTCGCTCCAGGTGCCATCGACACCCATCGCACAGGCAACGTATCGCGTCTACCATGGAAACTCCGCCCCGTCCAATGCCCAGGCACAGCCATGGAGACTGACTAGCGCCTACGCCGAGCTGCGTGCATTAGGAGAGGCCTGATGCCGGCAGTTCTGATCGTGGTTTTTCTCCTATTCATTTCTATTCTCATTGACTCTCTTTATCTCTATCAGGCAATCTTGGCCAGAGCAAAGGGTGAGGCCCATTGGTGGTGTGGGAAGTTCCGAATGATTACGAGGACCCCCGCTCCATCCTTTCCTATAGGGGGGAATGAGGATAATGAGGGTACTCCCCAACTACCGGAAGCTAGGCCCCTCACCTCTATAAATGACTCCCCTGCACAGGTAACCTCTGAGCCAATGCTAGAAAAAATGGGTTCAGGGCCTTTCCCCCTTTGCAAAGACTGCTTTTATCAGGGTGAACAGGGACTGCATTTTGTGTATAATGAATGCTGGTTATTAAATTGCCATCCGGAGGAGGGGCCATCCCCCTGTTCAGAGGAGACAGGGAACTATTGGCAGTGTCGAGTGGACCCCAATGTCACAACTTGGGCACCAAACAAATGATACAATTCAACGATTAGGTGCCATCGCAAAAAGCCCATTCAGAGACCCTTCCCAGACCCCTTTCCAGAAAGGACAAGGGCTCAGGTGAAGTGGGCCCCCCTTGATTTCAGTCTGAAAATGGAATATGACATAACTTATGACCAGATTCCCATAATAGTGGAAATAACTTATCAGCTTATTGGGGATATAGGGAATCAGTGGTTTCTACAATGGTGGTCAGAGAATGAAAATCTGTCGAGCATGGATGCACAAGACCTGAGTAAGTACTGGCGCATAGGTGTAACGTGTAACACTAGTGCTAAAGCCAGTTGCCTGGAGGTCTGGATAACCCAATCCAACTACTTGGAAACATATCAATGCCATGCGGGGACACTTGACAAGAACCTCAGCAGAACAGCTATAGCCACCCTAAACACACAGGGAAAGGGAATGGTGGTTTTGGAGCCACTCCTACAACAGGGTAGGAACCCCCATCCCAGATGGACCCCTCAGGAGGGTGGGAGGGGCGGCCCACAAGGGAAGGAGAAGGGAGCCCCAAGGGAACCCAGGGCCACAAGGGAGGCCATTACCCACTCTCCATTGGAATGCACTCAATGCCTGCAGGATCACAGAAGGACAAAAAAGGAAAAAAAGCCACAAAACCCCATCTAGCACTTGGGAAGCCCCGGAGAACATGTATTGGATTCGTGGCACATTGGCCTACGAAGTCCTCCCTGTGTTCTTGGATGGATAAAACTTTCGTTCTTTCTGTTGGCCATCCAATCACGACAGGTGCTAGGGGTCCTGGTGTATGACTCAATAGGCCCCATCCGTCAGAAGAGGAAGGTAGACACAGCCTTCTCTAACTTTCCTTGTAAGGAACTGGCTGAATACGAGAAATTCGACATGTGGAACTCAGAGAGAATCGTCTGCACATATGGGAGGGCCACTTGGGCTGAGGATGGGTCTTGTGGTTACCGCACCCCAATCTACATGATCAACTGGATCATGCATTTGCAGGCAGTATTGGACTTGGCTGGGGAGAGGATTGATAAATCTTTGAATATCCTCTCCAGTGCCACTGGCAAACTCTGTACTGCAGTGTACCAAAATCGATTGGCTCTTGATTACCTCCACGCAAGGGAAGGAGGGTCTGTGGGAAGTTCAAATTGTTTAATTGCTGCCTTCACATTGATGAGACTGGACGTGTCATTAAGCAGCTCACCACAGAAATGAGGCAACTCACTCATTTCCCAGGGTAGGAATGGAAAGGATTTGATTTCACCTCCACTTCTAACTCCTGGTTCCCAAAATTGCCAAGGTTGCAGGCCATCATTGCCTTGATTGGCCTGATCGCAGCAGGCTGTGTAATCATCCCCTGTATTATGCCAATCTTTGTCCACTATCACAAACTCCTTACCCCTCTTGATGGAGAAATGGGCTACTGCAAAGGTCCTGGCCCTGGTGGGATGCTCAGAAGAAGGACGCTCGAGCAAATATGTTGGGCTCATGCTTAATGGAGAGGAACCTGCCATTTATGAAACTACACAGTAATCTTAGGATTGGGTGAAGTTTCAATAGGGGGGAATGATACAGCATGGGTTGCACAGGTAAACCCACCAGTGGCTGGCCAGGTTAGGTGGTCTTAATAGAATGGACCTTATAGATTCATTTTAGTTTGGCCTTTTACTCCAGTGCCCTGGAGTCCCAAAGTTGACTTTTAACTTCCTCATATTACAAATAGGGCTGAACAGTGTGGCAAGACTCTGTAAAGGAGGGGCACAGGAAGCCAGGCGTGGGGGGAGAGATAGTACAGAGAAGTTGCAGAAAACTGTTGGTATGAATATCTGCTTTTGTATTTTTCCAAGATGTACTTCCCTGTTCTGAACAGGGGTTTTTACGTTTTGTATGAATACGCCTCTTTAAACGCCCTCTGATTGACGAAGTTTGATTAAAGGTATAAAATCACTGCCCTGGACATAGCCAGGCCAGTTCAGATGTTGGTGTGTGAACACGCTGAACTCGATGCATCCAATAAACCTGTTTCTCTTCCTTCGTGGTCTCAAGTCCTGATCTTTCGTAAGTAGATTACAAACCACAATCTGCTGCAACAATACCAATTAATTGCTCGCTCTGACAGAAAAAATCTTGCTTCTACGTTGAGTCTCTTTCTAACAAGCTCCCCATCCATTACTTCTTGTCCTGTCCTCTACCCCTAGATAATAAGTTAACCGCTGCGTGACAGCCTCTCAGGTACTGGAAGATAGCTGTAATGTCCCCCCCCCCAAATCCTTCTGTTCAATATGTTAAGACATACCCATCCCCCTCAAGACCCTTTATCGTCCTTGTTACTCTTCTCTGCACACTTTCTGGGGTCTCATCAACTTTTTTTTTCTTTCGTGGTAGCCAGAAATGGATGCAGTGTTTTTCACCAAGTTCCATTTCACTCCAGATTAAGAGCCGAGGTGGCGCAGTGGTTAAATGTAGCACTGCAGGCCACTTCAGCTGACTGCAGTTCTGCAGTTCAGCTGTTCAAATCTCACCGGCTCAGGGTTGACTCAGCCTTCCATCCTTCCGAGGTGGGTAAAATGAGGACCCGGATTGTTGTTGGGGGCAATATGCTGACTCTGTAAACCGCTTAGAGAGGGCTGAAAGCCCTATGAAGCGGTATATAAGTCTAACTGCTATTGCTATTGCTACATGGTTAAAAAATATTACTATATGCTCTCATCTCAAAACTAGTGGAGGCAGAGCAAGTCAACAAATCCAGTGAAAATCCCTATGAGATCAAACCATAAAATCACTGCACTATTCAGGTGTAACGAAGGCTTATTTTTCAGAATAAAGAAAGGGAAAAAAATCTGCTTTGAATTCATTATTCTGCATGGAGATTTCACCTACATGGCATCCTCAAAGTGAATAAAATATTGAGGTAATCCTTGATTTACGACCACAATTGAGTCCAAAATTCCCATTGCTAAACAAGACAGTTGTTAAGTGAGTTTTACTCCATCTTATGACTTTTCTTGCCATGGTTGTTAAGCGAATCACTGCAATGGATATGTTGGTGTCACGGCTATTAGGTAAATCTGGCTTCTCCATTGACTTTGTTTGTTAGACGGTTGCAAAAAGTGATCACAGAACCTTGGGACACTGCAACCATCATAACCTCCGGTTGCCAAGTGTCGAATTAGGGAACATTGCTATGGTCATAAGTGTGAAAAATAAGTCACTTTTTTCGATGTTGTTGCAACTTTGAATGGTCACTAAGCAATTAGTTGCAAGTTGAGGACAACCTATCTCATTCGTGTTCATTTTGAAATTTACTAACCAAGGTTTAGCAGCTCATTTAAAATAGCAATAGCAATAGCAATAGCAGTTAGACTTATAGACCGCTTCATAGGGCTTTCAGCCCTCTCTAAGCGGTTTACAGAGTCAGCATATCGCCCCCACAGTCTGGGTCCTCATTTCACCCACCTCGGAAGGATGGAAGGCTGAGTCAACCTTGAGCGGGTGAGATTTGAACCGCTGAAGTGCAGATAACAGCCAGCTGAAGTAGCCTGCAGTACTGCACCCTAACCACTGCGCCACCTCGGCTCTTAAAATAAAAATATTTTATTTACTTCCAGTTTTCTTCTTCCATTATCATGACGTAACTGCTTCAATTGCCTCAATTTTGAATTGAGCCTTTTGTTGTGGTTATATGTCTGAAATTCCTAATTCCTCTTGTCTTAACCACACTCTAACATTAAAAATAAAAGCTTTTTTTATATTATTGAAGTGCATATTGCATGTTTTGCACTAATTAGAAAACATATGAAGTAGTAATTAACAGAGAACAAATTTACTCTCTTTCTCTAAAATAAAGCTCACATCTTAAAAAAAACACCTATATTTTTTATTCCAATAGTTATAGGCTATCTACAAAAACCCTCCCTTTAGAATTCTTGGTTTCATATTGAATGCCTGACTGGCATTGTTTCAATTAAACTGGAGACTGGGTAGAACAGAAGCTCTTTCACACAGCAAACCTACAACTGCCCACAAAATAATACATTATCATGTGCCTTGTCAATTATAAACTAGTGGTTTCTTGGTAGGAGTATTAATACAGAGGCCTCAAAGTTAAATTGTTGTGAGCACCATATAGAAGACTGGTTCCATTGATAGGAAAGCTCCATAGAATAAAAAACCAAAGAAATTGATCACAGCATGCCATTAAAAACAAACAAACTGCAAAACAAACCTACTTTTTTTTTTATCTCCGACAATTTTTCACTAACCAGAACATCAATATTTGATTTTATAACAGGAATATCAAATAAAGGGCTCTCCAAGGCAACTTCTGAAGCCCACAACACTCTCAGCAATTGTGTTCCACTCCTTGAACTGGGCAAGGAGTAATTTTTCTTGGGAGGATCTTCCCCCTCCAGTCAAGGGACATCTGTGCCACTGGACTTTCTCTTTCCTAAATACTGTTGTGGGCCACAGGAAATGACCTATAGGGCCACAGGGGGCCATTGAAGACAGACCTCAAGCCCTCTAGCTAATTTATCACACTCCAAGGCATGTTAGACACTGGTCTTTAAATGATAGCATTCAGGTTAGTAAAAGAAATCTATACAATCAGTGAATTTACAATACTGAAATGTAAGATTGATTCATAGCCTTCCCTTAGTCTACAGTCAAGTGCTACTGTTATGAACCCTAATTGGATGCCAACCACACGTCATCTAAACTTGGTAGATGCTGTCAAAGGATAATAAGGACACAATGTTTATTGAGTAACATTTATTGAGCAAGACACATGAATATTTATTGTGAAGAAAGGAGAAACAGTGTTAGTGATCAAGTTGTACAATAGTAAACACACTTTTTAATCTAGTAAACAAACTTCTTTAGGGATGAAGAGGAAGCGGCCAAGGAGGACATGAATTTATAATGATTGCAACATCCTGAGGTCACATGATCATCATTTGTGACCTTCCCCAATGGCTTCTGACAATCGATGGGGGAAAGGAATCGGTTGCAGTCACGTGAGCCTCTTAACAACTGCATCGCAAAGGATTAGAGGACTGGAGGCTAAAACATATGGAATTGGGTATGTCTAATTTAATGAAAGGAAGGACCAGGGGTGACATGATAGCAATATTCCAATATCTCAGGTGTTGCCACAAAGAAGGCGGAGTCAAGCTATTCTCCAAAGCACCTGAGGGCAGGTTAAGAAGCAATAGGTGGAAACTATTCAAGGGTAAAAACAACCTAGAACTAAGGAGAAATTTCCTGACAGTTAGAACAATTAATCAGTGGAACAGAAGTTGCCTTCAGAAGTCGTGAATGCTCCAACACTGGAAGTTTTTAAGAAGATGTTGGACAATCATTTGTCTGAAGTGGTGTAGGGCAGTGGTCCCCAACCTTTTTATCGCCGCGGACCAGTCAGCCTTTGATAATTTTACCGTGGCCCACTGAGCGCGCGCAGGGGTGGGCGGGCGCGTTGTTCGCGATGACACATTGATTGTCGTGGGGGAAATAGGGGGTGGGAGTATTAGGTATCTTCACTACCATATATAAAAGGAGATACTATCTTAAATAACAAAGTGGGCCCCCACCTCCAAAATATACTAAAAGAAAAAAGATTCCATGTGCTCAACTAATTTTTTTTAAAATCATCACTATATTATGGACTACAGACATATATATATATATATATATATATATATATATATATATATATATATATATATATATATATATATATATATATATATATATATATATATATATATATATATATATATATATGCATACATGCATACATGCATACATGCATACCGTACGTATGTACGTACGTATATATATATATATAATGTCCAAATAACAGGAAAAGCGCTTCAAGGACCAAAGTATATTCCTTTTTTGCAGCCTTAAGAGAACTCTCGTTTTTTGAGGCTGAGAACCAGGCGTTCTCGTGGGCTGCAAAAAGGAAACGCGACCCGGGAGCGCAGCCTCCAAGAGTCCATATCGCCAATAACTACGCGTGGGGGGAAAGAAAATGTGTTTTGTGAGGAAGAGAAAGAGCGCGCTTCACCGATGCCCGTTGGCAAAATTTTGGAAGAGAGGCAAGAGACTTCAGGCACCGAGCCCCCACCCCTGGCTGCGGCAACTGGAGCGGGCAGGAGGCAGGGAAGGGGTGGGCAAGACCGCCGCTTTTCCACCGTGCGCTGCCCCCCATCTCCCCTCAAAAGACCCCCCCTGCCCTCGGCTGCCCGACGTTCTCTCTCTCTCTCTACCTCTCCCGCCGTTCCTTCTCACAAGCCAAGGCTGGGCGGGGAAGCCACCAGGGCCTCCAAGGGCTCTGCTTCCAGCGCATGGTCCGCCCCCTCCTCGCCTCGCTTCCAGGCGAGCCGACTGAGGTGAGAAAGGAGAAAGAGGCGGAGGCGTTCACTGAGGGGACGGCTGACTCGGGGAGGGGGCGGAGGTGGTGTAGTAGCGGGGGATTCTTCCTCCTCGCCTCACTTGCTCCTGTGCTTCCACGCAGCTCCCCCCCTCCGGCGACGGCGCTGCATGTGTGAAGAGTCGGCCGTTACATGGCCCCCGGCCGCTGCAGCAATCATGGCCCCCGGCCGCTGCACGGCCCGGTGCCAGGTACTCCACGGCCCGGCACCGGTCCGCGGACCGGGGGTTGGGGACCACTGGTGTAGGGTTTCCTGCCTAGGCAGGGGGTTGGACTAGAAGACCTCCAAGGTGCCTCCCAACTCTGTTATTCTGTTATTTAGCAATGGGAATTCCAATCTCAATTAAGTTGAGGACTGCCTGTAGTACAATCTGTGCCTTAAATCAAATGCCGGAATACAGCGAGGAAATCAAGCAAAAACATATTCCTTTGTGGCTTGCTTACACAGTGCCAATATTGCCAATTCCTCATGTAGCACCTGTACAAAACACCCTATTTTTCACAACTTGTTTAATCAGGCAAGCATAAATTATAGCTGTTAATGTGTGGCATCGCTCACACATAGGCACCTTGTAATACTGTTTGCTCAAACAATAGTTTATGCGCCTCTTCTAAGTTAACCATCCTTCTTGCTCCAGTTACAATAAATGACAATACTTTGACTTTTGACTTTAATAAGATTTGTATGCCGCCCACTCCCTAGGGACTCTGGGCGGCTCACAACAAAGTAAAAACATTTAAAATATATAAAATTACAAAGTTAAAATCAACACAGCATCCATTTCATCAAATGGGGCTGGAATACTCAACAGCCCCAGGCCTGCCGG
The DNA here is from genome assembly GCF_051295495.1 of Thamnophis sirtalis. Classification (NCBI taxonomy): domain Eukaryota; kingdom Metazoa; phylum Chordata; class Lepidosauria; order Squamata; family Natricidae; genus Thamnophis; species Thamnophis sirtalis. The sequence continues at coordinate 136,592,350 of NW_028261385.1, read as the reverse complement.
AACAGCCAGCTCTTAGTCGCTTTACGGAAGGCTGGGAGAGTGGTGAGGGTCCGGATCTCTGCGGGTAGCTCATTCCACAAGGCCGGTGCAGCTACAGAGAAGGCCCTCCCTCGGGGAGCCGCCAGCCGGCACTGTCCGGTCGACGGCACCCGGAGGAGGCCCAACCTGTGTGATCTAATTGGTCGTTGGGAGGTGAATGGCAGGAGGCGGTCTCTCAGGTAGCCAGGTCCAATACCATGTAGGGCTTTAAAAGTAACGACTAGCACCTTGAAGCGGGTCCGGAGACCAATGGGAAGCCAGTGCAGCTCGCGGAGGAAAGACAATAGTCTTTCTCTTGGAATAACTGTGTGAGGCTGTCATTTAAAACTTGAACAGGCAGCGCGTGAATACTAGGCAGTTATTTCCAGTAAATATTTTATTTCCCCTTCCGATCATTTATTTCCTTCACAACTGCTATTTCCGCATGTCTAGATTTTAATCAAAATTACCATTTAGCATTTGAAACATGGGAAGGGGGGAAAGCAAGGAAAGAACTCCTTTACTTCGTGAAATGAGTTTTCTCTCTTTGATCTGGCTGGAAGTGTAAGGAACCTATACTTGACTTTGGTTCCACCACAAAACCGTGTTCGACTAAAGCGCGCTCGACGAAACTGCGTAGCTGACGTCATCACAGGGCGACAACAGCCCGGAGACAGAACCACGCTGTAAACGCTAAACCTAAAATTAATCCCTAACCCTAAACCTAACCCCCATAAACCTAATCCTAAACCTAACCCTAAACCTAACCCTTAACCTAACCCTAAACCTAACCCTAATCCTAACCCTTAACCTAACCCTAACCCTAACCCTTAACCTAACCCTAAACCTAACCCTAACCCTTAACCTAACCCTAAACCTAACCCTAACCCTAACCCTTAACCTAACCCTAAACCTAACCCTTACCTTAACTTGAATCGGCTTGCTTTCAAAGCGCTATTTAAAGCGCCCTTCTTTCTCCGCGCTCGCTGTTGTCACCCTGTTGATGACATCAGCGATGCGGTTTAATCGGGCGCGCTTTAGTCGAGCGCGGTTTTGTCGTGCCACGCTTGACTTTATCTTGAAGCAATGTACACAGCCCAGTACAGAAAATGTATCCATTGTCCCATAAGGACTTCAATCATGCAAAGACCTCAATATTAATACTTCATTATTATACTTCAATATACTTCAATATTAATACTTCTCCACAGAAAGGAAAGCCAGCTCCAAGCATAAATATGTAAGGATCTGCCTATATCGTTTAATAAGTAAGGAACACGGGTGAAGCTAGTCGAACTTCAGTCTGCCTACCGAATCCAATTTTTATGGCAGTATAATTAAAATGACCTTCATGACAGCTGATCAAGCAGTTTTGTCCATCCCAGAGTGTCTGGAATAGGTAACAAGATTACTAAGATACAAAGCACCTACGTGAAGTCTATTTAAAAAGAGAATTTCCCTATGCCATAAAGCAGCTTATCACAAAAACTACTAGAAGACCCTGACAGTGCATCAGAAAATGTGAATTTACAGGTGGAAAAATAATTATTGAGAAGAAAGAGAAGAAAGGGGGGTAGGAAGGAAGGAGGGAAGGAGGGAGGGAAGCAAGGAGGGAAGGAAGGAGAGAAGGAGAGAAGAATGGAGGGAAGGAAGGAGGGAAGAAAGGAGAGAAGAAAGGAGGGAAGGAAGGAGGGAATGTAGGAGGGAAGGAAGGGGGGAAGGAAGGAGGAAAGGAAGGGGGAAAGGAAGGAGAGAAGGAGAAAAGAAAGGAGGGAAGGAAGGAGGGAAGGAGAGAAGGAGGGAGGGAAGGAAGGGGAGTAGGAGAGAAGAAACGAGGGAAGGAAAGAGGGAGGGAGGGAAGAAGATGACTGTAGTTTTTGATGTTTAAAATGATTTTGTCATTATGGAAATGCCTCGAAATGTAGTCAAATGTAAAGCAAAACAGATGTTGATATTGTATTGTTTTTGCAATCTGTTGACTGTTGTATCATTTTTACTAATTAAAAAAGAAAAAAAAATTATTGAGACCAGCAGTTGAACCTCACATAGCAGACAAGAAATAAGAGGGTTTTTTTTTCCTTCTTTAATAATATTCCCAAATAAATCAAATAAGCACAGGTTACCATTTACCTCCTTTTCTCCAGAAAAAGATACTGTCAATTAGCATATGACTCAAAAGGAGATTGCAGATAAGTGTGAAGAACAATACATCAAGGACAGATGTAAAATGTAACAAACAGGTCTTCATAGTCATTCTGTCTGCTAGTAAATAAATTTATGATACATGTCTTTCATCAACGTGTCATCTCCTACTGAATTGTTAAACACTTCAATATACATTAACTCAAAGGTTTCTTAAGATGGGTATGGAAGACGCTTAGGTTTCAAATTTCAGTAAGCCGCAAGAGAAGCAGTAGTGCCCGCCAGCCAATGCTTAAATCACCCAGTATCAACCTAAACTGATATTGTGCCAAATTAGACCAGGCAAATGCCAGAATGCCAAGCAATCCCAACAGCCTGAATGATGGAACTGATTCTCAGGGGGGGAAGTGGCGTTATAGCAATAGCAGTTAGACTTATATACCGCTTCATAGGGCTTTCAGCCCTCTCTAAGCGGTTTACAGAGTCAGCATATCGCCCCCACAGTCTGGGTCCTCATTTCACCCACCTCGGAAAGGATGGAAGGCTGAGTCAACCTTGAGTCGGTGAGATTTGAACCGCCGAACTGCAGATAACAGTCAGCTGAAGTGGCCTGCAATACCTGCACCCTAACCACTGCGCCACCTCGGCTCTATCGGTTATCGAATTATTTAATTTGTTAGTGTTAAGTCACTGGCCAAAGCTAACATTCCACCAGAGCTTCTTGGCGCTTCTCCCCTCCTCTTTCATGACTCCAAAAGCCTAAAGTTCTCCATTAGGTTGACTCTCTAAACTGCTTAGAGCAGTGTTTCTCAACCTTGGCGACTTTAAGTCCTGTGGACTTCAACTCCCAGAATCCCCCAGCCAGCTGGCTGGGGGATTCTGGGAGTTGAAGTCCACAGGACTTAAAGTCGCCAAGGTTGAGAAACACTGGCTTAGAGGGAGGTTGTAAAGTTCTGTGAAAGTTCTGTGAAGTCTAAGAGCTATTGTTATTAGTTGAAGAAACTACACTTTTAGATACTGCAAATAAACATTATATGCAAAGGAGAACATCTTGATATTACAAATTTCGACACTGATACTTTCTTTCCCCCAACTGTTAACTTTGCTCACTCGAAACTACTCATAGTAATGGCTTGCTAACATTGCTATCTTTGGTATAAGACTCTGAATATAACAGCAAAGTATTTCCTCAATATCTGGTAATGCTGAATTTATTAGATCTGAACACCCTAAAAAACTACCTTGCTTGGAAATGACTATAGTCTTATATACCACCTTAATAATACTTAGATTCTCGGGTGGGATTTGAATTATTAAGTTTCCATCCGTCTTAGACGGTGAACCTAACTGTAGATTAACCACACATAATAATGAAGTTATAAGAGTTATTATTGCTAACACTACCATTCCTTAAATCTCAGATTTTGTGTTCAGATGTAGGAATGTCATATGCATATGCATCTATTCCCAACTAAAATGAGAATACTTTTGCTTCTTGCCCTCGTCTATATTTGGCATCATGTTTAATTCTTTAATGTTTCCATCCTCATAATTAACTCTGTTCTAGTTCCTGCTCATATTTCCCCTTTGTCAATTACTGTAAGCAAAGCCAATACACTTCTACAATTTACATCTACTTTGTGTGTGGGGGGGGGGGGGATGTTCCGTCAAAAAAATTTCCTATGCCTTTTTTTCCTCTGTCCCTGTATTGACCTTTGCCAACTAAGATATCAACTATTAACCAGTCATCATTTTTAGAATCTACGACGATGGAAACATTACTCTTATGACTGGAGCTAGTATGCTTTTTTTTTCTTTTTAAAATTGTGTTTCAAATCTACTTTACATTTTTCAGTATTCATATAACATTTAATGTTATGTCCTATTTCAATTTCTACTATGTTATCACTGAAAATTGCATGGCAAAATAGAGAAGAATTTCTCCATAAATATGTTTCTAGCCCACATATTTATAAATATTAAGTTTCTAGTCCACAGGTTTTGAGCAGGCAGCATTTATATTAGCCTGAGTATATGTGTGCCCTCATGTCAGTTTTTGAGTCTTGGTGATTGCCTGGACTAATCCTAGAATTTTTGTGGCAGGATTAGGAAATGCTTCGCCCTTGTCTACTTTCTAGGGCTGAGAGAGAGGGACTAGGCCATTAAAAAGGTTCCAATACTTAAGTAGTATTTATCATTCATGCTTTATTCACCCACTCAGTTCTCCTTTGCCTTTCTTATAGTTATAATGGGAATTGTAGCTTAACATACTTAGAATACATTAAATTGGGAAATGCAATTCATAATTCTAGAGTCTCCCTTGCTTTGCTAAAGGATTAATTTTCTAACAGTCTAATAATAGACTAAGAAGGATATAACTATATTTTATATTTCTTCCAGAAGTTCACTAAGATACTTCCTGAGAATTACAGATGAAGTTTTATCTACGTGAACAGCTATTTGTCTATCAATCAAATTTGTAAGGCTGCTTGACTCCACAGTGACAGTGATTGAGGTATAGAACATGACAAACAGATTAAGCAATGGAAAAGGAAACAAACGCAGACTTGGAAAGAATTAAATAATGCAACGTTAGAAAAGGTGCTTCTCACAAGGGCCCAATACCCATTCCAAGGCTCCAGGGGTGGGGCAAAACCAGGTAAGTAGGGGCAATATGAATCTGTTAATTTAAGTCAATTGATTTGTAAGACTTAACACTTCAAGGTGACTCTGGACAGCATACAAGATTCAAAACTGATGAAGAAAATAAAACAGCAATTCATAAAAAAGTACAAGTGATCCAGAAAAATCAGTAGGCCCCCACAATGGCGAAGAGCACTCCTAAGAACCAGTGGTAGGTTTCAATTTTTTTTTGAACCTACTCTGTGGGTGTGGCCTCCCTTGTGGGAGTGGCTTGCTGACCATGTGACCTGGTGGGAGTGGCTTGCCGGCCAGCTATTTTCTTTCTTTCTTTCTTTCTTTCTTTCTTTCTTTCTTTCTCTCTCTCTCTCTCTCTCTCTCTCCTTCCTTTTGTCTCTGTCCCTTTTTCCTTTTTTTCTTTCATCTCTCTCTCACTTTTTCTTTCTTTTTTTCTTTCTTTCTTTCTTCCTTTCTTTCTTTTTCTCTTTCTCTCTCTGTGTGAGTCTGTCTGTGTGTGTGTGTCAGTGGTGGGTTTCAAAAAATTTTGGAACCTCTTCTATAGGTGTGGCCTGCTTTCCGGGTCCACTGGTGGAACCTCTTCTAACCGGTTCGGTAGATTTGACGAACCGCTTCTACCGAACTGGTGCGAACTGGTAGGAACCCACCTCTGCTAAGAACCCATATTAACCCAAGAGAATGAATGAATCGGGATCTGAGGGCCTTTTTAAATGAGGCTAGGTGGAGACCGTGCAAATCTCAGGGGGAATGCAATTCCAAGGAATCATAACAGAGACGGGGAAGATGACCCAACAAATGACAATTCTGTCAGACTGCATGGGACAGGCAGATGTTATGGGACACAGACAGTTCTTCAGTTAACTGCATACCATGCCATGCTTTTAACTTCCCAAGCCACTTGATTTCGGAGGAGCTTCCAAGTGGCCTTCAAGGACATTTCAACAGTTTGCACCTGTGGTGACTACTCTAATATGAACGATAGCCCAAATGGCCTTCTGGCCTAGAAAAGCATGTAATTAGTATACAAAATGAATCTGTGTAAAGGCCCTCCTGTTTAACATAGTTGACATTTGATGACAGGCAAGTCATTGCAATTCCTGGCAATGCTTTTCTACTGGGATTTTCTAGTAGTATTTGATTGAACAGGTACTGCACCTAACGCTACCCAGAAACCTGTAGAAATCTCTAGTTTTCCTTCCCAGATGAACCTCTTAAGTTGCAAATTGCCATAGATTCCTGCTGTGCAGTACAATCACAAAAATAACATTGGCATTCTCAGAAAGTCTTAAATTTTCTGTGGGATCAAACAATTTCAACTAAATAACCATGATAATAATTATTAATGAAAACGGGAAGAGCACGGGCCCTACAACTGAGTTGCATTCTGTTTGATATCTTATTTTTTGAGTATAATGTTCAAGTGTATCGTACATCCACTTATCATTATCATGCTATCCAACCCACAGGTAAGCAGCTTTCCACTTAGAATATTATGGAATACTTTCTCAATTGGTTTGTGGAAATCAAGACATATTACATTTGCAGCATTCCCACAATCTGCTAAATAACTTTTCTTATCTTTGATGAAGATTCTCAATCATACAAATAGTTAACTGAAGGTTTTCTGAAGTTTGAATCATTGCAACTGGACTTAATTTTTAGTTTGATACACTATATTGCCAAAAGTATTCGCTCACAACTGCTTCTGATTATGTGGATGGGTGAGCGAATACTTTTGGCAATAGAGTGTATTTCGCTGCCCATCCAAGCAGCTTCATCATTCAGAGCAAGTCAGTTAGGCAGGGAGTTGTTGGAATGAACCAACTCCTACCACACTAACCTCAGAGGTTTCCTCCCCAGAGTGTCCAGTGGCAATGATTCAATTGTGTGTGGCAGGAGTTGGTACATCCCAACAACTCTGACTGAGGAAGCTGTCTGGATGGGCAGTGAAAAGTCTCTCAAACTAAAGATTAGCCCAGTTGCAATGATGCACCCTTCAGACAACTTTTCTTATCCAAAGTAAGATTAGCCTGCAAGATTTGTTTTCAACCAAGCCATGCTAATATCTGGTAGTTATCACATAGTTTTCAAAGTACTTACAGAACAATCTCTCTATGATCTGTTTTAAAATCTTTGCTGACACTGCCTTTACTTTTTCAATGCTAAACAGCCTCATATAGAAAAATCTGAAACACAGACTGGCAGCTTTTAAAGTAATATACTGCATTGCTTAGGTAGCCTAACAGAGAAAGTAAACAAAGTTCAAATTCATAGTATGTAGGTCAGATCAAAGTCCAGAAATCTGTTCTATTATACTTATACTTGTTTTAAGACAAGTCATGAATTTGATTACAATATTTCCTTACCTATATAAATGAATGTAACACATTCATTGGTCACCTAAAGTCTGTACTAATTAATAAGTTCAGCAATACACTATTTAAGTCATTTGGTTACTTTTACAGTTAACCCTCTCTCCAGTTGCAAAGCCAAAAAAACAGCTACTTTCAGCATAAATCTTTAAGAAGCTTCTTTTTAATCCAAATTTTCCACACAACTGATTTCCTTGATAAAAGGTTATACAATCTTATAAAAGATGAAATTGGACAGCTTATTGAGACTTCAGAAGTAGTGAAGTGTAGTTGTAAGCTTTTAAGTAAGTAACACATGAATTTTGTATTTAAAAAAACACTTATAGTTACTAGTGTACTAGAAATCCAACATGGGCTGAATTACTAATATCTTTTTCTTAAGTTATTTCTCTAATCACAGTATCTTGGTAGGGGGTGGAACTGAGACAATCTTTAATTTAGCCATTCAACTATCTCTCAGTTGTCTGCTACCCATGCTTAGAAGTTACAATAAGAATTGTGGTTGTTCTTTCTACCTTAACAGGTTTAAGGTGTACATTATTATTTACAAAAATGAGTGAACAATCTCTTTTACTACTACAAACCCTCTACCTGGAAGAATCAACTCCAACAATCTTTTCATAATGGACCACCATTATTTCTTGCCTCCTCTCCTTTCTTTTACCTACGCCTTTCCTGCCTGTAAATGTTGATAAGTAAAAAACCTTAAAGGTACATTTATGTACCTCAAAGGCCGTCACACCAATTGTGACTATCCAACTTTCTCCCATACATGTTCCATCTGAATCCCATTTTTACTTTTTTAAAAATACAGTCTGTACTATTTGTCGTCCCCCCCTTAATAACGAAAGTGCAGAGTTGCAGTTTGAATGACAGCCAGCAATCAATAACAAGATGGGTAGAGCTACATACAGAACCAGATAGGGCAGGCTACTTTCTGAATTAAAGCCGCCAGTACAGTACTAAATGGATTGGGTGGTCCTCCCATAGACTTAGCAAGAAGAGTCAGTTGCAAACTGTAGTATTGTTTGTAGCTGATTAATCCTTCAACAAGAGAGATTCATACTATAATGGAAATTATGATGAGTTATTAGACCCAAATAAGAGTAATTAAATTATTTCAGCAATTTGTTACCGCTGAGTCTCTGGGTAGGCGTTAAGATAAACTATACATAGTTTGTTCAGTGGCGACATCTGGTGGTTGAGGGGAAAAAAAGAATTCCCATGATAGCTTTAAAATACTGAATGCACTCTAGCACAGAGTAGACCAATATTAGCTTTTAAAGTTGCAACTCCATGGAGTGGTTTAATAGTTTTAATAAATAACATATTTGCTTTTATTAAACTAATAAATTATATTAATGTTGTGTTCATTTTTAACTAACATAGCACATTCCGTTTGCTAGGGAACTTTACACATCCATCTTTATTGAAGTCCACAGTGAAGAAAGTCTAAGTAAAGTACAACATCTCTTTTCTGATTTTAAATTGGGGGAATTTTGTAGTCTCTTGCTAGCAATAGGGAGGCATTACAGCCAAAAAAATTGACCCAGCCCTGAGGAACAAACACAGCAGAATGAGGTGAGCTTGTCTACAGGTATCCAGAGGCAGCCCTGTTTTCTATTAATCACATAAAACAAAATATAATTACATCATATCCTATTTCATCCATTGAATCACACCAATATGGAAATGTCCTCATTGTGATAAGACTTCTTGGAGGGGGGGGTCAAGTTAATCATTACCCTGAGTTATGAGGTCACTGGGAGGAAAGGTGATGTTCAGAAACTTCAGCGCTACATTATAGTTTTCCACTGTCATTTTAACAGCTGTAGCTGAACCCCATTAAACAGGCTTGGAGAAGAAAGTGAACTCTACTTCTGCTTAAGAGACAAAAGATTCTTGCTACGCAAGCAAAAAAAGAAAAAAAAAGCAGGCTAAAAAAATGTATCAGAGGACTTAGGTGTTTTCTGCCTTCGAGGCTGGGTGTTGAACAGTTTCGCTGTTTCAGGCATTTATAAATGCTAGTTATTTGGACCTGATAAACAGCCACATGTTTTATTCAAATTCTGTTTTAGGATCCGTAGATTTGGTAGTCTCTTTCCACCCTACCCTCATGATCCAAAAGCTTTACCTGCGAAAACTTGATATCATCAGAAGAGTATTTCAGAGCATTATTTTTTTACTATGATTAAAATTGTTTTAATGCTTTTGCTGACTGTAATAAAGACTGGTTGCTTTATCTGACGGGAGATAATATCAGAAGTAACTCAACTCATTACCTAACCTTCCTAATCCGCTTTGGTTAGTTCTCATGACGGCTTCATTGGCAGCTCAACACACCCACATGATAGATGGCCAAGCTACAATCTCACAAACGACCTATAGTATCTCAGGGAAGGTCATGCAGTGCAGTGCAGTGGGAACTGTATCCCCTCCTGATATTAAACTATTTTTCTAGAAATCACTTTTCTCGCCACCACCCCAGCATCCAACTGAATGAAAGCAGTACTTTGCAGGCACGTACGATGCTCCCATGTCTTACTGGGGGAAAATCCCTCCTCCCACACCAAAATTTCCTAACGTGCGAAAGAGGAGTCAACCTACTCTACCGGCAGCTTTCAGGTTAGCCTACTCACAAGAGTGTGTGTGTGTGTGTGTGTGTGTGTGTGTGTGTGTGTGTGTGTGTGTGTGTGTGTGTGTTAAACTGGCACCATTACCAATGGATTTGGCACAGAGCACACACAGCAGAGATTAGCGAGGTCCCGGGAAAGGAGGGCAGGGCCACCGAAGTACCGGGAGCCAGGCGCGCCACATCCTTAAAACTCGAGTTATAACTTGCCACGAAGAGTTTTATTTTTCATTTTTTTTTAAAAAGGCAGCCAGCAGAAAAGGCGCACCGCGGCGCCGAACTAGGCAAATATCTGGTTAATTGCAACAGGGAGGGAGGGAGCGAGGGAGGCTTGGAGGAGAGAAGACTTCCAAGCCAGGTTAGGAGGCTCTCCCTGGTCTGGTTTGAATTAGAAAGCTTTCGGGGGCAGCCAATAAATAAAAGCCGGCCACATTCCCGGGGCTCACACAATAGACTCTCAACCTCCAGCTTTTTTTCACTCCTTCAGGACCTGTTGAGGAATTGGGGAAAGGAGGGGAGGGAGGGACGAGCAGCAACGAGCCGGAGAGGAGCAAAAAAGAAGAAGGAAAAAAAGAAGAGCGAGGAAGAGGCAGAAATCGCTTCCCTGAGCGGTGTATCCCCCAAACATCCACGGGGACCGCTTGGCCAGCAAGGGCGAGGACGGAGGGAGGGAGGGAGAAGAAAGAAGACGCGGAGGGGGGGCTTGGAAGGGTCTTCTCCCCCCCCCTCTATTCCCCGCGCCGCTTCTACTGAAAGGCATTAGAGCCCCAAAACTCAACCTGGCTCGCTTCAAAAGAGGAAAGAAAGACTCCGCTTTCTCCTTCTCTCCAGGCTCCCCTTCTCGGAGCTGACCGACCACGTGCAAGCCGGGTTCCTCCAGGACGCGGCGCCGACCCGCCACGGAGAAGCTTCCTTTCTCCGGCGCCCCCCCCTCCCCTTTCCCCGAGGGTTGGTTGTTACTACTCACCGCGAAGACGGCTTGGAAGCCAAAGACCAACAAGGCGCTCAGCCCCGCTATCGCGCTGAACCTCATCCTTCGCCGTTCGTGAAAGCAGCAGCAGCCGCGTTGCAAAAAAACAAGAAACCCCCGGTGCAAGGCAACCTCTTGGCTGTTTCTTTTCCGCCGCCTCCGCCGCCTTCGCTTCGCTTGCAAAAAAAGAAATGGGGGGGAAAAGGGCGCTTTGGGAAGGAAGCGAGGCTAGAACTCTTTTGCCTTCTTTCTAATCTAAATCAAAGGGAAGAGAGCCTAACCTTCACCTACTGGAAAGGGTCCCTCCCACCACTAGGCAGCCCCGCCCAGACTTACCACGCCTCCTCCTCCTCCTCGCACCATAAGCGGCGTTTCCTGCTCTCGCCCGCTTGTGTTTATTCCTCCGTCCCGCGTAAAATTCCTCCTCTGCCGAGGGACTCTGGTTTCCCCCTCTCGGGACTCGATCTCTTGATTAGCCGGCACCACCCGTGGTTGGTTGCTCGGTCGACCCCACTGGGCGCCCTCGGGCTTTGCCTAAAAGCCGTTGAAGCTTTACGTCTCTCCCGGTTTCTATCTCCCTGCTCCGAGGTGCTTGTAGTAATCCCTCCATAGTACGGACGGTGCGGGAAGGAAAAACGCAGAGGGACGGGGAGGGGGAGCCCTTAATCCGTAGAGCTCCGAGTTAAACCGAGAGAAAGACCCTATCCGTGGATTGAATAATACTATTCAGACGGTCCTGTGTGTAACCTGCGAGTCCACCTAAGACAAACGAAAATGCAGAGACTGCGAATAATAGCAGTTAGACTTATATACCGCTTCATAGGGCTTCCAGCCCTCTCTAAGCGGTTTACAGAGTCAGCATATCGCCCCCAACAATCCGGGTCCTCATTTTACCCACCTCGGAAGGATGGAAGGCTGAGTCAACCCTGAGCCGGTGAGATTTGAACCGCTGAACTGCAGAACTGCAGTCAGCTGAAGTAGCCTGCAGTGCTGCATTTAACCACTGAGCCACCTCGGAATGAGGTTCTGGCCGGAGGAAGCGGGAGTCGGTAAGAAAGAGAGAGAGGCTGGATCAGAAGCAGCGCCCTTTTAATTCTCCCATTCGCTTCAGCATCTGAACGGCTGAAGAAATCCAGTGAAAAGGCTGATAATCCAATATTTGCCATCCTGTTTTCTTAACAGCCCTTGATCTACAAGCTCCTGGAGTGCGGAGGAGCTAGGTTTCCACCTCATGAAGTTATACCATTTACATGCACACACAGAACACACAGAGATAGCTATGCCTCGAAACAGAGCCGAGGTGGCACAGTGGTTAGAGTGCAGCACTGCAGGCTACTTCAGCTGACTGCAGTTCGGCTGTTCAAATCTCACGGGCTCAAGGTTGACTCAGCCTTCCATCCTTCCAAGGTGGGTAAAATGAGGACCCGGATTGTTGGGGGCGATATGCTGACTCTGTAAACCGCTTAGAGAGGGCTGAAAGCCCTATGAAGCGGTATATAAGTCTAACTGCTATTGCTATTGCTAACATGCTTGGCTTTCTGACATTTGAAAATTAGTAACTATAATTAATAGTTAAGACCCTTGATTTTTTTTTTCAGCTCCAACCCAAAGACTTTTGGGTCTGATTCCTGGAAACACTTGCATCAGGGGTGGGTTCCTGCCAGTTCTAACCTCTTCTATAGAAGAGGTTCCACAAATCTACCGCGCCATTTAGAACTAGTTCCAGCTCCCTCCGTCAGCACATCATCAAGATGAAGAGCGAGAGGAGGAATTCTGGGAGTTGAAGTCCACAAGTCTTAAAGCTGTCAAGTTTGAACACCCCTGGAGTTTTTTTTTCTAAAGGGTTAAGGGTGCAAGGGTCTTGTAACTTGACAGGTTTAAGACTTGCAGACTTCAATGCCAGAGTTCCTGAGCCAACATTTTGGTTGCTAAGCAAGAGCGTTGTTAAGTGAGTTTTACTACATTTTACAAATTGGCCACACCCACCCAGTCACATGGCTGGCAAGCGACTCCCACCCGGTCACATGGCTGGCAAGCCACTCCCACCCAGTCACATGGCTGGCAAACCACTCCCACAAAGCAGGCCACACCTACAGAAGAGGTTCTAAAAGAAATTTGAAACCCACCACTGACTTGCATCCTTTCAATTCCCTGTCAGCAAAAACTAAGCACATTTTCACAGCAAGGCAAGGTTATTTGACAAACAACCTAAGCAAATGTGCAAATGTTTCTCTTCAAGTCCATAATGTCCACTAGAGACTTCATCCCAGGTAGTTTTCCTGGCATAGTTTTTGGCAATACAGAAATGAGAGACCACTATCTCTTCTGGGATAGTATTGTATCTTTCCCGTCTATGGTTTCAGACTAATAGTTGACACTCTGCAAAATACTACCTAGCTTTGCTAGCAGTCAAAATTCACCAAGTGTTGCTCCCTAGTTTGGTGATTAATACAGAGCTCCTGTAGTAATAAATACTGTGTTTCCCTGAAAATAAGACATGGTCTTATTTTCTTTTGACCACCTGAAATAAGCACTTGGCCTTATTTTCGGGGAGGTCTTATTTTTTTTTAATTGAGAATTTTTAGAAAAAAAAACTTTTACAAATATTTACCTCCCCTCCCCTGCCCTCCCCACATGAACCCCCCCACAACCTTCCCCCCCTCCACAACTTCCCAGAACAAATACAGGGTATAAATCTTTAACAAAGATATTCTAAAATAAACTTAAAGAAAGTTAGTATCATCTTTCATTTGAGCTTTAACTCCTCTTTTGTTAGGCTAACTCTAAACAGATTATATCATTCCTTGCTTCTTCAGTCATAAACTATCTGGAATTTCTTAGTCCCGTATTTATTTTGAATACAGTCAATCCATCTTCCCCACTCCAGTTTATATCTCTCATTTGAGTGGTCCTTGAGATATGCTGATATTTTAGCCACCTCTGCTAGGTTTGTGACTTTTAATGTCCATTCTTGAATAGTAGGCAAATCTTCCTTCTTCCAGTATTGCGCCACCAACAGTCTTGCTGCGGTTATTAAATGCAAAATCAAGTTAGTCTCTATAACAGTACAATCGGTAGTTATACCTAACAAGAATAACTGAGGGGTAAACTTTATCCTTAAGAACATTTTGCATAATCCACCATATTTTTATCCCCCCAAAAATATGGAACGCTTCACGAATTTGCATGTCATCCTTGTGCAGGGGGCATGCTAATCTTCTCGGTATCGTTCCAATGCCGAAGCAAGCACGGGGAGGTCTTATTTTTGAGGTGCAGGAGGCCCGCGGATCCGCTGATCCAGAGAAGGCTGGAAGTTCTCTGTTTCTGGCACACTCTTGCCAGACCTAACATCCCTGGGCCTTTCGCTCTGTATTTCTTCTACAGAAGCTCGAATCCTTGTGTCTTTCAACTTTAGGCATATGGCCTTTCAGCTTAGAGTCTAAATGCAGCAATGTTGATATCCCAAGAACCCATAGATCCAGAGGTTGGAAAAGGAGGGGACCAGGAATCAGCTGCTATTCTAACCTAAATTATCCCTTGCAACAATTGTAATGCTTTCCTCATTTTCAGTTGGCAGTGGCAGAACACTCTGCACATGCTCGGATTCTTCTTTTCTTTCCAATCTGACCATTTTTGTGTGTGGATGGAGAACATGTAACAGTTGTATATGTAGACCTTATCCACAATTAAGGTAAAGGTTCCCCTTGCATATACGTGCTAGTCATTCCCGACTCTAGGGGGCGGTGTTATCTCCGTTTCAAAGCCGAAGAGCCAGCGCTGTCTCCGTGGTCAGATGACCGGCATGACTAAATGCCAAAGACGCACGGAACCCTGTTACCTTCCCCCAAAAGTGGTCCCTATTTTTCTACTTGCATTTTTACATGCTTTTGAATTGCTAGGTTGGCAGAAGCTGGGACAAGTAACGGGAGCTCCCTCCTTTATGCTCCCTCTTTTACGCTCCCTCCTTTACTAAGGATTCAAACTGCTGAACTGCCAATCTTTCTGATCGACAAGCTCAGTGCCTTAGCCACTGAACCACTCTTATCCACAATTACACAGAAGTAAATCTGACTGGTTTCAGTTGATAGGGCTTACTTCTCAGAAACCATACATAGAATTTCAGTATTAGATTCACACATACCATTCATACTGGTAAGAACTCCTTTTTCCTGATTATTTCAGAGTAAAACAAACTGATTCTTTTCCCGGGGTGTGTGTGTGTGTGAAGCTTTTTATTTTAATGGAATATGCTCATAGTCAAATTCCTGAGTAAGCAGAACTAGTTGTAGTGTGGGAACTTGGGCTATAATTTTTATGATTACTCATAGAAATTATAAAAAGGGTACCCATCATACACTTACCTGGAAGGAAACCACAGGGCAGTGGTTCCCAAACTTGGCAACTTTAAGACTTGTGGATTTCAACTCCCAGAATTCTCCAGCCAGTAGAGCTCTGCTGGCTGGAGAATTCTGGGAGTTGAAGTCCACAAGTCTTAAAGTTGCCAAGTTTGGGAACCACTGGCATAGGGCAAATTTTGCTCCAGTGAACACACATGTATGCATGCAGAAACCAAGTTCTGTGGGGAAATTATCACACTTGTGGTCTAACTAGTAGACAATTACCTGCAAATAACTGGTCTGTGGTTGGAAGCAACCCCTTCAAAACACCAATCATGTCTTTGGGATGTGAAAACGAAGATCCTCTCACCTTCTAGCATATGAATACATTCCTTGTGGGAGATCTAACTTAAGGACATTTTACAAGACAATTGCACCAATTAACATTTTTAGGTGAATGGTCTGAGGAAACATAACCCAGTTCATGCAGAAAAGAAGATCTGCAACCATAGCGGAAAGATTTTCCAGGAAATAATTAGACTTCAAATCTAATTCTGAATATAAATGTATTACTTTGGAATAAATGCAACCGTCTTCATTTTGTTGATCTGATCGAAGAGATTTTAGATGCCACATTATTGGATGAATGCCATTAAATTGGATAAATGTTAACAAAAGCAGTTTATTAAGAGCGTAAACAGAAAAGGCCTCTGGATCTAGATGGGAAGACTATCTTGGTATTCTCTTACCAGTCAGACATTCCTTCCAATAAACGGATAAAAGAGAGAATATTTCCCTTTGTCAAACACAAGAGTAATATAACAATATGATGATTCCTGGCATACATACTGTGAAACAGTTGAATGTTCCCTTTCATCTTTATGTTGTTAGGGGATTTTTTTTGCTCATAATCTGTAAATTTGAAACTGAACATAGATTTGACTTGCCATGTAAGTCAGTGGCCAATGTATTTTTTTTTGCAGTAGGTTTAAAAATTAACTGCAACGATTATTTTCGATTCAGTTTATTTGATAAGCCATTGTTCACTTCAGATCCTGATTCACAAATTTTTATTGGTTTGTAGATAAATGAAAGTTTCTGTTTTGTGAAGCACTAGTTGTTTGTTGGGAAATTAGGAGTTTATGGCTGCAATCCTAACTCTTTCCCAGAGCGTTTTTTTTTTTTTGTCTTTTCCCTCCAACATGAAACTCTTGCAAAAGTAAACCTAGTTTTCCATCCTAAAGGACTTTTTGAAACAATCAATATATCCTAAAGATATTTCTTGTTCAATGGCATAAAATAGAGGTAGTCTTTGGCCTATGTCCACAATTCAGCCCAAACTTTCTGTTGCTAAGTGGATTTTGCTCTATTTTACTACCTTTCCTGCCACAGTTGTTACGTAAATTACTGCAATTGTTAAATTAGTAACCTGATTGTTAAGCGAATCTGTCTTCCCCATTTATTTTGCTTTCAGAAGTTGGCAAAAGGTGATTACATGACCTGGGAACCAGGGGTGGGTTGCTAATCCCATTCCAACCGGTTCGGTTGGAACGGGGCCGGCGGCGACCTCGTGCACGTGCGCAGTTCATGCATGCATCTTAGCGCCTGCGCGATGCTCCAGCTGCTCGCGGAGACTCGCGCAGCACTGTATGTGCCATCCAGCTGCTCGCGGAGAATCACGCAGGCACTGTATGTGCCATGCGTCTGCATGGAAGCGCAGAAGCCTTCAAAGACCGGTAAGGAGCGCGGGTGGGCCCTTCGCCGTTCCCGGAAGTTACTTACTTCCGGGTTCGCCAACCAACCGGTTCGTGAGGACTGCCGCGAACCGGTTGAAAACCACCCCTGCCGGGAACACTGCAACACTGCCATAAATATGAGCCAGTTGTAGGCATCTGAATTTGATCACATGCCCATGGGGATGCTGCAACAAGCATAAGTATGAAAAGTAGTCCTAAATCACCTTTTTAGTGCCACTGTAACTTTGTAGTCACTAAATGAATAGTTGTAAGTACTACTTGTATGAAAAAAACACATATACACTGCATGTAAACATGAGCTCTTCACTTTTTACTTTTTCCTAAAATCTCATATTCCTGTTTTGGAATTGCAAACTGTTTCTAACATTTGAGTATTATGGTATTATAGAAAAAAAATAAGAGTTTCAATGTCTGAAGAAAGCTGTAGACATTTATTTCTTCTTGCAGCAACAGATAAATTCTGTTTCATTAAAAAACCGACAAGTAAATACTTCGCCTCGCTATGTATTAATATGTAGACAAATCCTCACTCCTTTAATAACATTCTTTGCTATGGTTTCCTTTCACAAACCGGTTCCTCTAATTATATTTAGTCCGAACAGAAGGGGGGAAAAAATACTTTTTGTCTTTCTCATTATCTAGTGAGAGAATGCAATATTTCATCTGCCATCTGTCCAAGTACAGACTTTTATTTATAGGGCTGCGTAACTGAAAGGCTGTAAAGACATTCTAAAGGATAGTCCAGTCCAGCCCAGTTTAAATAGAAAGGACCATCAGGGAAAAGAAAAAAGAAAAAAGAAAAGAGCAGAGTCCTTGAAGGAACTCAACGATGGTTGCCACCTGGTCAGCAGATGGGATAAAATGCAACTCATCTGCTTACAAGTCTCCCCGGAGCAGATGTATGTTATATTTCTGTTTCAATTCACCATATTTTCACTTCTACATTTGTACCTGTGCCTGTAAATTAGTCTCTGCAGATTTTAAACAAATCTGTGCATTCTCTATTTATTCGTTCCATCCCAATAGAAATTTGGGGGAGAAATTACATGGAAAAGAGTTTTGGTCTCTGACTGTCTGTCAGCAAAGTAGCTCCCAGAGTTACTCCGAAGAGAGCTGCACCAAATTGGGCAAGGGGTTGAAAATGGACCAAATCCAGTGATGTGGGGGATAAAGCAACAAGGAACAGTTTGGTCTAGCGCAGTGGTTCCCAAACTTGGCAACTTTAAGACTTGTGGACTTCAACTCCCAGAATTCTGAGAGTTGAAGTCCACAAGTCTCAAAGTTGCCAAGTTTGGGAACCACTGGTCTAGCTGTTAAGACACTAGGCTAGAAACCAGGAGACTATGAGCTCAAGTCCCACCTTCAACATGAAAGTTGCCTGGGGGACCATGAGCCAGTCGTTCTCTCAGCCCAGCCCACCTCACAGGGTGGTTATTCTGAGGAATATAGGCAGAAGAAAAGTATTAGGTATGTTCACCATCGTAAGTTATTTATAAAAATAATAATGGTGGCATATAAATAAATAATTTTTTAAAAAGCTCTGGGAGAGAGTCTTGGCCAGTGGCTTAAAATGCAGACAACGCCTTCATGCTAAGCCCGTCCCTCTTCTTTCCATTTAACCAGAGGTGGTATTCAGCTGGTTCTCATCAGTTCTGGAGAACCCGTAGCGACAAATTTTGAGTAGTTCAAAGAACTGGTAAATACCCACCTCTGACTGGCCCCACCCCCATCTATTCTCTGCCTCCTGAGTCCCAGCTGATTGGGAGGGAATGGAGATTTTTACAGTATTCTTCCCCTGCCATTGCCCACCAAGCCATGCCACGCCTACCAAGCCACACCCACAGAACCAGGAGTAAAAAATTTGAATACCACCTCTGACTGGTCCCACCCCCATCTATTCTCTGCCTCCTTAGTCCCAGCTGATCAGGAGGAAATGGGGATTTTACGGTATCCTTCCCCTGCCACGCCCACCAAGCCACGCCCACCAAGCCACGCCCACAGAAATGGTAGTAAAAAAAATGAATTCATTTCATTTCATTTATTATATATATATGCCGCCCTTTTCCCCCGAAGGGGACTCAGGGCGGCTAACAAATCAAATCAGGGAAGGGGGGGTACAGACAAAAAATAAAAAATAAAAACGAAACGTAGCAATACATAATTTAAAAACACACAACAGTCATACCATTCAAGATGGGGGCAACAGCTCTTTAGCCCCAGGCCTGTCGGAACAGCCAGGTTTTAACGGCTTTGCGGAAGGCCTGGAGGGTGGTGAGGGTTCGAATCTCCACGGGGAGTTCGTTCCAAAGGGTCGGAGCAGCCACAGAGAAGGCTCTCCTCCGGGTAGTCGCCAGTCGACACTGGCCGGCGGATGGAATTCGGAGGAGGCCTAATCTGTGGGATCTAATCGGTCTAGTGGAGGTGATTGGCAGCAGGCGGTCTCTCAAGTACCCAGGTCCAATACCATGAATCCCACCACTGCGGATGTAACATATAGCAGAGCTACTTCAAGGGACTTGAAATCCAAAACCTACATTCTTCATAATTTCCCTTTTGGGCGATAACATGCTCTTCTTTTTAGCAATCCTAATCGGCTGGCCTGACAGCTGACAAGTGCGTTTTGCCTCTTTCCTGTCAGTCCCCATGCCCAGCACTCCCAAAACCTTATCTCAGTAATCTGTTTCTAGCAGTGGCAAACCAGTCGCTTCCAAGAAGGTTACATGAAAAGGAGAAACACAACAGTTTTCTTTTACAATTTGCCTCCTAGTGATGAGACTTTCGGGTGATTTGTTAATAGGTGACTTATATGCCTGACTACAATACCTGAAGTGCCAAGACCCTGCCCCATATTCGTTGTAAAATTACCATCCCCTTTCCTTTATTGAAATTTCTGAGAATCTCCCATTTTTAATTTCTCTCTCTGGTATAAGTCTATTTCTCTTTAAACAAAATATAGCTTAATTAGCCAGAGAGTCTGTCTGGAGTCCTGATCTTCATGAGTCATTTCTCAGTGGAGAGACATGATGTTTCTTGTACACAGAGAATGGGTGGTGAGAGAAGAAAAATGATGGAAAGAACTTGGAGGTTTTGACAAAAAGCCTATGCCGTCAGCATTTCTAAGTGGACTTCCTCAGCATGGGCACGAAGAAAAATGGGTGCACACATGTGCCAAGGCATGCTTTGGTTAACCATGAATTGGCTAGGTTAATAAACATGCTGAGCCAGGAGTCTGGATCAAAGAGGATATTTGAAATTTAGAAAACGTAACTACCACGGGGAACACAATATTGCTGAAATTGCTTCTCGAGAGCTATTCCTGCCTTTCCGAATGCTCTCAATTTTTTTTTCTGGATTTCCAGATCACTTGACTGGTATCTGTCTCCCCATTTTGATTTTCTAAGAATGACTCTGGTGTACTTATAAATCTCAGAAGCACTCTACACTCTATGGTGTATGGAGAGCGGAAGAGCCAATAATTGGTTTTTCTTTTTCTTTTTCTTTTTTTTTCTGGGAGTTGATGGCAAGATGAACTGATGTAATTATTAATTAACACAACAGGATATTGGCTAGGTAATAGTATACATGTGATTATATGTTATGAAAATGGAAAATAAAAAAATTATATTTGAAAAAAATAAAATAAAATAAATCTCAGACGCACTCTGATAAATTCCTGAGGCTGGAGCTTTGCTTTCCAACAGGCTGGCTTCCACTTTATTTACTTATTTATTTATTTATACACATACACACACACACAGAGGATATGGAGCTGGGAATGAACCAAGAAAAAGTTCCTATTTGTGACATTAGTGCCAAACCATAAACCATAATGGAAATTGGGTTCCCATAGCATGGAGTCAGAAGCAAATTTGGTTATTTATTTATTTTATTTATTGTTCACATTTATAGGCTGCCCATCTCACTATCTCGCTGGGCAGCTTATAACATAAAACAAGAACATAAAACATTTAAACAATAAATATAACATGGTGTGAACCTAGCCATCATATTAGAGTGCGTAATGACTAAATAGAGGATGAGAAATGGAAGGATAAAGGGAGATCCGTATGTGCACAATCTACTAAGAAAACCTAGATTGGGAGAGATTTCTAACCCTTTGCAGTCCGTGTTTTAGACTGGCCTGTCATTCAAACTCATCTTAGAATGCTTTAAACTTTGATGTTATGCCTTTGGTTGGTTTCTTGTTGGTTACAGTCCCCGGGTATCCAAGATGACACCCATTTTTAAACTGAACAACACGAGTAGGGCACTTTGAGTAAAATACAGCACTTGGTATCTAATTTTTCTTCTTTAGCATGTCAGCTAAACACAGAAATTGCAAGGAGAAAAGGAGGCAGAGCTAATCTGTGGGGTAAAGGAATGAAGAATTCCAGACCAGAGGTCAGATATGATATTAATCCTTCTGCTACTAAAAATTAAGCAACACTTGTTGATGTTTCTTGTCCTTCCCATGGATACCACTTAGGAATCCTGACAAGAACCAGTCAGTCTTCTTGTTCTGAAGGTGTTGCAGAGCCTGAGGACCATGTCGTGAATTATGGTTGATGGGACAGTTTGGCAAGGAAGACTTCTTGGCAAACATTGCAGCCACTATGCTACAATCCAGCATGTCTTGCCTTAACCAAGGAATGGGGTAAAGAAACACACTGGTAAGGTGTCAGTCTGATACAGTGCACTAGGCTAGAAACCAGGAGCCTTGGAGTTCTAGTTCAGTTGTAAACACAAAGCCAGCTAGGTGTTTGAGCCAGTCCTTCTCTCTCAGCCCGAGGAAGGAGGCAAGGACAAATTACTTCTGAAAAAAAGCTCCTAAGGCTGCCTTGAATTAGGACAATACCTTACATCAGGGAACTTACCTCCACGCGACCTATTAGATCTCATCGATTAGGCCTCCTCCGAGTTCCATCTGCTGGTCAATGCCGACTGGCAACTACGCGGAGGAGAGCCTTCTCGGTGGTAGCTCCGACCCCATGGAACGATCTCCCCGTGGAGATTCATACCCTCACCACCCTCCAGACCTTCCGCACAGCCCTCAGAATCTGGCTATCCCGTCAGGCCTGGGGCTAAGACTGTAACCCGCCCGAATGGTATGAATGTTGTGTTTTTAATTATGTATTGTCTTATATGTTAAAAGTTTGTCTCACCCTCCCCCTTGGGTTGTGAGCCGCCCTGAGTCCCTCCAGGAAAAAGGGCAGCATACAAATAAACTACCATCTACTACTATCTACCAACTTGAGAACTTGAAGACTTGTGAACTTCAACTCCCAGAATTCCTCAGTGAGGGAATTCTGGGAGTTGAAGTCTTCACGTTGCCCAGGTTGGACGACCTCTTGCCTTAGATTTTTGCACAGCACATTCTGTGTCGCTTGCTTTGTGATGCTGACCCAGATTATTTCTGCTCCATTTCTTAACCACCACCCCTTTTTAAAAAAAAAAAATGATTTTGGCAGGGATTCTAGCATCACTTCCCCTTGCAACCCGGTATTCCCCTGAATTAGTGTTCCTTCCCTACTGCAGTTTTCTGTTTCCAGGCAGCCTTATTAGAGGAGGAGGAGGAGACGTGTCTGGAAACAGGTGCCTAACTGCAGCAATTAAGGCTTCCCTTGAATCTTCTCTGAGCACTGGGGGTGGGGTGGGGTGAGCTGCTGATTTCATATCACTATACTGTAGCATAAACACTTTTTGCCTTCTACGCTTCTTCCTACAGCGGCTTTTCTGGCTGTACAGGTTGAGTTAGAAAAATGTGTGTCACCTTGGAGGTGCTGGAGAGATCCTGCACTGTAGCGAAAGAAAGAAAAAAAAGTACATATTGACATTGGTGTCTGCTGCTAGCTTGCAATCTGGAACTGACGTTTCCTGCGGTTTAATGTTGATCAGGATATTGTATTGTATTGCATTGTATTTTATTATTTGTATGCCGCCCTTCTCCGGGAGGACTCAGGGTGGCGAACAATTCAAGGGGGGGAAAAAAGGGGGAACATAAAAGACAAAATACAAGTAATAAAAGTAGCCAACAGTCGCACAACCATACATGTCGAGAGGGGAGGGAACTCATCACCCCCAGGCCTGCCGGCAAAGCCAGGTTTTGACGGCTTTTTGGAAGGCCTGGAGAGAGGTGAGGGTCCGAATCCCTGCGGGGAGTTCATTCCATAGGGCCAGAGCTGCCACAGAGAAGGCCCTCCCCCGGGTAATAGCCAGATGGCATTGGCTGGTAGATGGCACCCGGAGGAGGCCAACCCTGTGAGATCTAATGGGTCTGTGGGAGGTAATTGGCAGCAGGCGGTCTCTCAAGTATAAGCCAGGTGTTTGGACTACGTATCCCCAACCAACAGAATCAATGGGCCAAGTATCCGAGGGTGATAGAAAATGTATTGCAAATGTATTTAGGGAGAGTTCCAGATTGGGGTGAGTCTACATGAGGATTATGAGCCAGAAGCTCAGTGCTGTTGCAAACTGAACCATCTTCCTGGATTTTTTTCTTTTTATTGACATACCACTGTCATGCTTCATTGTTTCTTCTAGCAGCTCTTGGAAAAACTTAGATGGGGTTGATACAGAGGTGGGATTCAGCAGGTTCTGACCGGTTCTGGAGAACCGGTAGTGGGAAGTTTGAGTAGTTCGGAGAACCGGTAAATACTACCTCTGACTGGCCCCACCTATTCTCTGCCTCCCAAGTCCCAGCTGATTGGGAGGGAATGGGGATTTGGCAGTATCCTTCCCCTGGAGCAGAGAGGGGATGCAGATTTCACAGTATCTTTCCCCTGCCATGCCCACCAAGCCTCACCACCAAGCCACACCATGCCCACCAAACCAGTAGTAAAATTTTTTGAATCCCACCACTGGGTCGGTACTTCCTGTTTGCAAGAATTCCTGAGGATAATAATCATTTCTTCTCTCAGAGTGAAGATCACTCAAGTCAGTGGTGGAATACGGCCACTGGTGCCTGCTGGGAGCACCAGGTACCATTCTGGTATGGTGCTCCGGAGGGCCCACCTGCCCTCCTTACCTGTATTTGAGCTGATCGGGGCTTACATGCACGGAGCGTATGGCGCCTGCGCGATGCTCCGCCAAGCAGCTGGAGAATTGTGGAGCATTGCGGGTGGTAAGTATGCATGCACGCACTGTACGCATGCTGTGCATGTGGTGGATGCCCAGCCCCATTGCACTGTACTGGTTACAACAGGATCCGGAACCCACCCCTGACTCAAGTCTATTATTCTTGAATAGGTGCCTGTTCTGACCCCGCTTCTTCGCTCGTTCACAGACGACAGTCAGACAGACTTAAAAGGAAATAACTTTATCAGTCCTGGCTCACGCTGGCTGCGAGCCCAAAAACAAACATAAACAATGTCTCTGGCAAAAAGATTACGCAGCAGAATGCAAAAACAAAGAGCTATTACAGCAACACCAGGTTTACAGAAAGAAAGCAAATCCCTTCTCCAAGTGTCTCTTTGAATCAGGGTTACAGAAAGCAAATCACTTATCCAAGTGCCTCTCACAAACAAACCACGACCGATGAACGACGAACCACGAACGAACGAGTGAACGAATGAACGTTGACTTCTGCAACCAGGGCATGGCACCATCAGTCCTTTTATCTCCAGAAGACGACACTAACGAGCCCCAGCTGCATTGTTATTCCTGAATCCCGACTCAACTCACAGCAAACTTCTGCTGAGTCATAACAGGTGCTTGGGTTGTTGTTTTCCCTCACTTCATGGCCCTTTGCATATCTACACGGGAGGGGGAGGGGGTTCTGGCTCTTATCAATTCCAGACTTAAAAACCCCTGGTAGGAGCTTAGAATCTAAATAAGTCTACCCAAGATGAGACATTTTTAACCTCGCTGCACTTTTCATAGGCTTGTGCACTGTGATTAATCTGATATCCATCACGTGCCCATTTTCTAGTCCTTAAATATTTACACTGTGCGTCTTTTTTCCTGTGGTGACAGTGTGACTGTCAAGGAGTTGCTGACAAAGGCCACATGCCATTTGTAATCAGAATCAAGAAAATCTGGCTCAAAAATCCAGATGGGCAATTTGTTTTAGGACAGCTGGCAACTCCAGTTCGGCACAGTAGAGCCTAGCTATTTTTTCCTCCCTAAAATCCTTCATTTCACACCTAGCTTTTTTCCTGCTTGTCAATACTGCTTCACACTTTTGCAGGAATATATATATATATATATATATATATATATATATATATATATATATATATATATATATATATATATATATATATATATATATATATATATATATATATATATATATATATATATATATATATATATATATATATATATATATATGCCAACAAATCCAGTTTGAATAATTCCTCCTTAAAGAGACAGGTATATGGTTCTGGTTACGATCTCTGCTTAAGAAAGAAAACCAGAGCTTTGAGTGATTCTGTCAGCCTCTGCTTTGCTGCTGCTTCGGCTGCCATGAAACGGGTAGGGGGGCATGGTATTTGGGAAGGGAATTGTTATGTGCTGGAGGAAGATTCTAGATGCTGACCTGACCATCTTATTGCGCATGCGGAGGAAGGGAGTTTCCCGCCAAGGTTAACTGTCCAGCATTCCATCCTGGTGATGTTTTTTGAAGATATCTCCCACCTGACAGTTGGGTGAATTATAATTGGACTATGGACTGGGGTGCCAAGGGGAGGGGATTGAATTATACATGATATTCTTTGCTTTCGCGCCTAATTAAGCAGATTCAGCTTAGCTTCGCTACTGTACATTTGTAATTAGTAAAAGTACACTTAATTTCAAACGAATGGAGTTGAGTGGTTTCTTTCCTGATTATTAAATGAAGTCGCGCCTGACACATAGCACTGGCTGCCAGTGTTCTTTGTTTGACTTGATTTGTATTGCTTTTTGATGATTATTTTTTGGTTGTTTGTAAGCTGCCCAGAGTCGTGAGTTAGGTGGCAGGAAGGCAGGAAGGCAGAAAAACTCTGCTAGCCAAGCAGCCATGATAGGGCAGGATCCTGATTTGTACCAAAGTCGTTGTAATAGGGAACATGCAAATTTGAGGGAGAGGAGGCCTCACGTGTCAAAATTGGAGGACTAAACATCGGAGGACTTTAAACAGATTTATTCAGATCTGAAACAGATCAAGCCTCCTTATCCTTATAGTTTAGCTTACAAGTACCGGTCAGAAATGATGGGAAATGTAGCTCAAAGTTCTGGAAGTTACTACTTTGAGTAAAAAGTACTTTACCACAAATGGGTCAACACATTGCTATCTTTCCCCTGCTTGCTCGGTTTCAATAGGCTGGTCCTGTCTCCTTTCACCTCAAAGACACCATTAGAATCAACTCAGTGGTGGGATGCTGCCGATTTAACAACCAGTTCGGTGAGCGTGCACCTAAAGTGGTTGCACGCAGCCCTAAAAATGGAGCATTTAGAACAGTGTTTCTCAACCTTGGCGACTTTAAGTCCTGTGGACTTCAACTCCCAGAATCCCCCAGCCAGCTGGCTGGGGGATTCTGGGAGTTGAAGTCCACAGGACTTAAAGTCGCCAAGGTTGAGAATCACTGTTTTAGAAGCTCAGCTGCTTACCTTCCCTGTCAGTAACTGTACGTAGAACAGCATGGGTGTGGGGGGAATCAGCTACGCCACATGATTGAGATGAACTAGAAAGCAGGAAATAAAGGACAGGATAGGGCAGGGGCAGGTGGGCGGGGCCAACTGATTGTCACCACTACCGGTTCGTCTGAACCGGTCCAAACCAGCTGAATACCACCTCTGAATCACCGGCCGTATACATTGTATGGGAATACATTGTAAACTGTCTTTACTGCTTTCTTTATAAATTATCTTCCGTTTTAGTGAGAGATGGATGTTCTCATTGACAGACACTGTTTTTTTGGGGGGGGGGGTCTTTCTTATGAAGAATCATCCTGCTTTTAAAAATGCCTTGCAAGTATGCTGAAATATATGACACATACACAGCTGCACAACATTCATCTTCAGATGTATTCCTAAGCATAAATCCCATAGACTCATTTGGTGTGATGACTGAGCATGTGTGGCCAACAGATATTATTTGAAGAATCACACTAACGTTTCTTCATGTTCTCAGAATGTTGGACCGAACTATGAATTGATCTCCTGCACAAAACTCAACGCTTGAGTTTGAGTTTAATAAAATTTGTATGCCGCCCACTCCTTTGGGATTCTGGGCGGCTCACAGCAAAACAAAAGAAACATTTAAATTTTAAAATAAAAAATACAAATATTAAAATTCCACACCATCCATTCCATCTAAGTGGGGCTGGATATCAATCAACAGCCCTAGGCCTGCCGGAACAGCCAGGTCTTGACGGCTTTACAGAAGGCCAGGAGAGTGGTAAGGGTCCGGATCTCTACGGGGAGATCGTTCCACAGGGCTTGGCGACAGCAAATTGGGCCAGGAAATTAGCGTTGACTTCTCCAAGCTACGCATGGCTTGTTTTTCAAGGTTGTGTGGGGAGCATCAGGTAATTTGCTTAATTATACTTATTTTACTGATTTATACTCATATTAACTAAAATATGTTTTGTCCTTCAGAACTGGTTTCCCAGGACCATTGTTTTTATGAATCAGGTAGAATAACCACCACAGTTTCGAAGGTCTGTGTAAGTGTATCTACCGTTGAATGTTGTTGAGAACACAATTAGGAAAGATATATAATGTATACTTATTTGGTGGTGGCCATATCAATACCACTTTCATCAAGATTTCTGATTGAAGTCTTAAAATAGTGGTGTTAGAGATAGTTTGCTGTATTTATACCTGAACTAGGTTCTTTTACCCTCAATCTCTCTGCTTTTACAGTGTATATATCTATAGGTAGCTTTGTGAAAAATTGCCCCCAGAAAAATTCCACCAGCTTGTGGCATGTAGAGTTTAGAGTTTTAGAGTTTTATTTCATTTGTATGCCGCCCTTTTCCCTGTAAGGGACTCAGGGCGGCTCACAACTCAAACAAGGGAAGGGGGATACAGACCATTGACAACAACACAAAACAATACATAATTAAAAACGCAACAATCATACCATTCGAGATAGGGGCAACGATTCTTTAGCCCCAGGCCTGTCGGAACAGCCAGGTTTTAAGGGCTATGCGGAAGGCCTGGAGGGTGGTGAGGGTGCGAATCTCCACGGGGAGTTCGTTCCAGAGGGTCGGAGCAGCCACAGAGAAGGCCCTCCTCCGGGTAGTCGCCAGTCGACACTGGCCGGCGGATGGAATTCGGAGGAGGCCTAGTCTGTGCGATCTAATCAGTCTGGTGGAAGTAATTGGTAATCTGGTGTACCCTCAACTTAGTACGTGGTCTAAAACCAAAGCTAGACCAGCAATAGATAACTTGTCATGTATCAGAGGTTGATGAACTACCATTCCTAGAATTCTCTACTATTATCCATGCAAGCTGGGAATATCAGGGATCGGGGTTATAATTCACAATCTTTGAAATGTCACAATATTTACCTCTCCCTTCTGGGGCCAAAAGAAGCTGGCACTAAGGGAAAGCTTTATTTATTTAATTTTTAATCCACCTTTACTATTTTTATACATACGTCAAGGCAGCAAACATACTTTATACTGCTTCCGCCTCCTATTTTACTCATAACAGCCATCCTGTGAGGTGATTTGGGCTGAGAGTGAGTGACTGACCCAAAGTTACCCTGCCAGACTAGAACTCACAGGCGCCTGGTTTCTTGCTTGGCGCCTTCACCACTTGGCCAAAATGGCTCTCAGATTGGGCAACCATGACTTGCATTGCCTATTAGGTGGGTCTCTGACCTCAAAACTGGTCCTCCCCAACTCCATGGCATACCCTGTTCTGATATCACCCCCGTTGTGATTGAGCCCTCAGGTATAAACTACTTCAGTGTTTCTCAACCTTGGCGACTTTAAGTCCTGTGGACTTCAACTCCCAGAATTCCCCCAGCTGGCTGGGGGAATTCTGGGAGTTGAAGTCCACAGGACTTAAAGTCGCCAAGGTTGAGAAACACTGAACTACTTGATCAGCAGCTTCAAAGGGATTGTAACTGCTGCAGCAATTTGTGTTCCAGTTCACTCACTCTTTTGCATAAGTGCTGATTCAGACACCAGGAAGCCCAGCAGAAGAGTTTTCAGGGCTTTTGTCTGGACCTGCCCTCTCCTGGTCCTTCCTGCACAGCAACTCAGGTGGGAGGAAGCCTCCGTTATCAACAGCTGGTCTTTCCTTGTCACGGAAAGGCCTTGCGACTTGTTCCTTTTCCCACGCTTCCCACCTGCGGAGGAGGAGGAGGAGGAGAAGGGAGTGGAAAAGGAGAAGCTCTTCGCTGAATAATGGCCTCGTCCCCAGAGTGGGAGGTGCCCTGGGAAGATGGATGACAGGTCTTCTCTGTGCTGGGACAGGGTCTGGAGAAGCACGGCCTGGTGAAAAAGGCAGAAAGCAAGCTCTGAAGATGGTCTCCAAGATGCCGACTGCTAAGGCCAATCAAGAAGATATATTGAGCTATGCAAGCTCATCGGATATGTAACCATAGGGTTAATTTTCCACTTAAGCCATTAATACCTCCTGGGATGCCGCTTCTCATTTTCAAAAAGACAAGCAGGAATTCAGCAACAGAGTGGTCAATGCCTGGAACGCGCTACCTGACTCTGTGGTTTCAAACCCCAAACTCCCATAACTTTAACCTTAAACTTTCTAGCATGGACCTCACCCTATTCCTAAGGGGACATGCATAAGCGCACCTGCGTGCCTATTGTCCCTGTCCTATTCTCCCCATTTCCTGTGTTCTTATTCATGTTTATTCATATTCCTGTTATCTTGTACATGAGTGACTAGATAGATAGATGATAGATAGATAGATAGATAGATAGATAGATAGATAGATAGATGATAGATAGATGATAGATAGATAGATAGAGATAGATAGATAGAGATAGATAGATAGATGATAGATAGATAAATAGATGATAGATAGATAGATGATAGATAGATAGATAGATAGATAGATGATAGATAGATAGATGATAGATAGATAGTTAGATAGATAGATAGATAGATAGATGATAGATAGATGATAGATAGATAGATAGATATAGATAGATAGATAGATAGATAGATAGATAGATAGATAGATAGATGATAGATAGATAGATGATAGATAGAGATAGATAGATAGATAGATAGATAGATAGATAGATAGATAGATAGATAGATAGATAGAAAGAGATAGGTAGGTAGGTAGGTAGGTAGGTAGGTAGATAGATAGATAGAGATAGATAGATAGAAAGATAGAGATAGATAGATAGATAGATAGATGATAGATAGATAGATAGAGATAGATAGATAGATAGATAGATAGAAAGATAGATAGATAGATATAGATAGATAGAAAGATAGATAGATAGATAGATAGATAGATAGATAGATAGATAGATGATAGATAGATAGAGATAGATAGATGATAGATAGAGATAGATAGATATAGATAGACAGACAGACAGACAGACAGACAGACAGACAGACAGACAGATAGATAGATAGATAGATAGATAGATGAGAGAGAGAGAGAGAGAGAGAGAGAGAGAGAGAGAGAGAGAGAGAGAGAGAGAGAGAGAGAGAGAGAGAGAGAGAGAGAGAGAGAGAGATAAATCAGTCATAATCCAACAGGGTAAAACCACTCCCTTCCTTGTTGTCCAAACCTTTCCTCTATCGTGATCAACATTGCCATAAGATTTATGAGTGCCACAGTCAATAACACATTGAAAGTTTGTGAACTCACAGTCAATCTTATCACTCTTTTCAAACAACTATAACCAGTGCTCTGGGTGTTTACTCAGGCTTCAGCCATGCATCTCTGTGTTGTTTCATGTGACCAAAGCAGAAGACCTCATGGGGAATGCCACAAAATTGTCTTCCCAATTTCTTGTTGCTGCTGCTGCTGCTGCTGTTGTCGTTTTGGTGCCTTTAGGGTAGTCTTGCAAACCCGAAAAAAGTTGCTGCTCCTTTAAGAAACCCATTCATGTTATTGAAAGTACTGCTCAAGCAGCCATATTATTATTATCGTCCCTGTGGAACGATCTACCCGTAGAGATCCGGACCCTTACCACTCTCCCGGCCTTTCATAAAGCCACCAAGACCTGGCTGTTCTGGCAGGCCTGGGGCTGTTGATCAATGTCCAGCCCCACCTACACTGAATGGATGATGTGCAATTTTAATAATGTACCTTTATTTTTAAATTTTTAAATGTTTTTATCTGTCTGTAAGCCACCCAGAGTCCCTAGGGAGTGGGCGGCATACAAATTTTATTAAATTGGAAATTGGAAATTATTATTTGTCATGGTTCGTCACATAATCAATTGAGACTGGATTGGTGTTTTGGATTTTGTCCACCTATCAAGGATTTGAATTTCTGGATTTTTGTCCACCTGTCAAGCCTTCCCAAGGACTTGGAATAGGCAGATGTTGTTGTTTCATAATATTATAGGTATTGTCACAGGATGTAAGTTGTTACAAGCTGCTTTTTAAGTCTGAGGTATTTTGTGGCAGGTACTTATTTGTTTGAATTGCAGTCTCAGAGCAATTTAGCTTTGCTTTTTATTACTTTGTCCGTTTTGTGGTCCCACCAGTTCTTGCAGGCAAGTTGTATTTCTTGCAGATATTCCAATATTCCAATAACGTTGCCATCTTGTCGTGCATTTATTTGCAATCTGTCTTATGTGATCTTGCAGCAGCTAACCAGGTGATCCACTGTTTCTTCAGTTTCTTTGCAAAGGCGGCATTTGCTGTCTGTTGCTGTCTTCGCAATTCAGGGTTTGCATGCATTTGTTCTTAAGACTTGGTATTGTGCAGCCAGAATTACTCCCTCTGTTTCTTTCTTCAAGTTTCCTGCTCTCAGCAAACTGCTAGGTCTTCTTATCTGCTTTGCCCGCTTATTTTCTTTATGTACTGGACATGTATTATTTTGCCTTCCATTTATCTGTTCCTGTTCTTCGTTTGGTCTTTCGAGTAGGCCGTTTTTTTCCTTCTTCAGCCTCTCTGATGTACTTGCCATTTTCCATACACACCCATTTTCCTTGGGGAACTGAGTCTGTGACATCATTGCGTGGCTTGGCTTTTGGTTCCGCTTGTGTCCAGTTCATTCTTCTACTGCCAAACTTGAGGCATCACGTGACGTATCACGACGTTGTTCCCCTTCGCGGAACTGGGGTGGGTGTGACCTGCATGTGATGCACCCGGCCCGCGGGCCGCCAGTTTGGCACCCCTGTGAATGAATTGGAATTGTTCAGGTGCTTGTTGCCTTGATATAGTATTTCATTAATTGACTTTGGACTTTAAAATCTTTTTCCTTCTCATGATATATATCTTCATTTCTGACTTTTTTCTTGACTTCATTGTGTGTGATGGTATCAGCCTGAAGGATGCTCAGTTATTTGTCCTGATTGTCTTCATCCAGACTCTTGATCTTATTTCCATAGGGCAGTGATGGCTAACCTTTTTGACCTCCTGTGCTAAAAGTGCACGTGCACGCACAACGGCACCTGCACATGTACCCACACCCATAATACAATGCCCATGCCCCTGCCCCGCTGTGCATGCGCGTGTGACCCACCCATGTCCCATTCTTGTCTAGCAGGCCTCCCTGAAGCCTCCTGGGCCCAAAAAAGGGGGCACAGTGCTCCCCCCTGTCCCCTCTGCATCCCTACACAGTTACAGGTGTTATGTCGGACTTGTATGCAGCTTTATTCCTCTCTAGCATTCATCTCCCTTGTTCAGTGATGCATTTCCTGCCTCTCTAGGATTTACGTCTATCTGTTTCTGTGAGGCACTTCCTGTTGAATATATATATATATATATATGTGTGTGTGTGTGTGTGTGTGTGTGTGTGTGTGTGTATATATGTGTGTGTGTGTGTGTGTGTGTGTGTGTGTGTGTGTATATCTATCTATCTATCTATCTCTATCTATCTATATCTATATCTATATCTATATCTATATCTATATCTATATCTATATCTATCTATCTATCTATCTATCTATCTATCTATCTATCTATCTATCTATCTATCTATCTATCTATCTATCTATCTATCTATCTATCTATCTAGTTATATTCTTGATGGCTTGTATAGTGTTTTGCAGAGGTCCGAAAATCAGCTGGCTGGCGGGAGGCACTCGCACATGCTTGGTGAAGCTCAGCTGGGCAATGGTTCGTGTGCTGGCAAAGAGGCCTCTACTTGCTACCTGTGGCACGCATGCCATAGGTTTGCATAGGGCATCTTCATTCCTTCAGTCTTCACTATTTTCCTCCTGTTGTTAGTAAGGGTGGTATATTTGTCCAGTCCTTCCCAATATCTTTGTTGTGTACTACAGTCTCCTCTCTGGTCCATTTGGCTAGGGGGGGGGGGCGTGCCCTTGTTACTGATTGGTTACCTGCTTGACACCTGGGGTATATAAAGAGCTGTCAAACAGGGCTCAGCTGTTGCCAGTTAGCTAATACGTGCGAAATGTGAAGTGCCGCATTAGGCAACCTGTTAGAAATAAACTGTTAGCTGACTTGAAGTCCTGGCTCGCCTCCGTTTGTCTGCCTGCGTTCTCCCAGCTAGAACAACCTTGGCTGTACATTCAGACAGTGTTGAGCAGCAGAAATTCCACTGGTGTTTTCCCATTCAGCATCAGACCATGCATGTTGGGTTTTCCTGAATCCTTTTAAGGCCTGTCCAAGGCCTTGTGTATCAGCTCGGGCCTTGCTTAGCATTTCAAGATCAACCAAGTACAGTTAGGTGCTGCCACCTGCTGACCGCAGCTTTCCCTAGTGAATGCAGGACATCCAATAATTTGCAAGGATAGAGCAAATTAGAGAGAGAAAACCTATAAATCTATGCCCCCAACCCCCCAACCCATTCGAGGGTCTTGTTAGCAGAACCAATACTGTGCAGGGAACAGCTTTAAACTACCCTGAGCAAAAATAAATAAATAATCTTCAACAAAACAAAAATGTTGTGGTGTAAAAGAATCCAGGATGTAGTTAATGAATAATGGACTGATGGAAGAGATGGGTAAACAAAAATCTGGGACAAGTGTAAGTAAGAAAATATTAGATGTTCATTACTAAAATGATAAGGTTAATCATTGTTCTATCATCTATGTAACTGCATCCGCCAGGGAGGATTTTTTTCTGTTTGTCATCGGAGTTTCCTATCATCCCACGGGGGGTGGGGGAGTAGGCTTTATGATTCATAGGACAGTTGAATGACAGTTGCCCTGGTCAACTTTATGGGTATACTTTTCATCATATAATAGCCCGTCCGCACATCATCAAGATGAAAAGCGAGAGGAGGAATTCTGGGAGTTGAAGTCCACAAGTCTTAAAGCTGTTAAGTTTGAACACCCCTGGGATTTTTTTTCTAAAGGGTTAGGGGTGCAAGGGTCTTGTAACTTGACAGCTTTAAGACTTGCACACTTCTATGCCGGAGTTCCTGAGCCAAGATGACTGGAGGAGGAATTCTGGGAGTTGAAGTCCACAAGTCTTAAAGCTGTCAAGATTGAACTCCCCTGGGTTTTTTTTTTCTAAAGGGTTAGGGGTGCAAGGGTCTTGTAACTTGACAGCTTTAAGACTTGCACACTTCTATGCCTGAGTTCCTGAGCCAAGATGACTGGAGGAGGAATTCTGGGAGTTGAAGTCCACAAGTCTTAAAGCTGTCAAGATTGAACACCCCTGGGTTGTTTTTCCTAAAGGGTTAGGAGTGCAAGGGTCTTGTAACTTGACAGCTTTAAGACTTGTGTGATTCAAATGCCAGAGTTTCTGAGCCAACATTTTGGTTGCTAAGCAAGAGCGTTGTTAAGTGAGTTTCACCATATTTTACAAGTTGGCCACGCTCACCCAGTCACATGGCTGCAATCCACTCCCACCCGGTCACATGGCCGGCAAGCCACTCCCACAAAGCAGGCCATACCTACAGAAGAGGTTCTAAAATTTTTTGAAACCCACCACTGCTCCCACCCCACCCCACCCCACCCCACTCATCAATGTGGACTATAGAGGTAGTCCTTGACTTGCAGCAGTTCATTTAGTAACCCCTCAAAGTTACAACAGCACTGAAAAAAGTGACGTAGGACCGTTTTTCACACTTACGACCACTACAGCCTCCCCATGGTTATATGATCAAAAACCAGTCGCTTTGCAACTGACTCATATTTATGACCGTTTCAGTGTCCCGGGATCACGTGATCACCCTTTTGCGACCTTCTGACAAGCAAAGTCAGTGGGGAAGCCAGATTCACTTAACAACCACCTTGCTAACTTAACAAATGCAGTGATTCGCTTTAACAACCATGGCAAGAATGGTCGTAAAATGGGGCCAAATTCACTTAACAGATGTTTCACTCAGCAATAGAAATTTTGGGCTCAATTGTGATCGTAGGTCAAGGAGGACCTGTAGTCACAGCCAAGTTATCTTTAACCATCGAAGATGTCAGCCTCTGTTTCACTACTTGCTTTCGGCTGTCATTGAAACGGGGAGAGGGGGGCTGGTATTTGGGAAGGGAAGTTTTAAGTACAGGAGAGATTGTTAATAGGGAGTTTTGCTGCCAAGGCCAAATGTCCTGCATACCAACCTGATGATGCTTTTTGAAGATGTCTCCCACATGACACCTGAGGGTTGTGCGGATTGGACCATGGGATGGGGTTACCAAGGGGAGGGGGTTGGGTCACATATTGATATGTATGATTTCGCGCGCTTTTGCCTCAGATCTTGCTTTGCTTAGCTGCTATCTACTCATGACCAGTAAAAGTACTCTCAATTCTGCAAAATGGAGTTAAGTGGTTTCTTTCCTGGTTGCTGAGGCTTGACAGAAAAGTCTTAATTGCTTCTCTGAGATGTTGATCTTCTCCGCCCGGTGAAAGAGTCCCTCTGTGTGATCCAGAGGCCTGTGTGCAGAACTGGCTTCATCCCCAGGTGTTAGAGGTGTGCAATGTATGCATCTTCATGTTTTTCTTTTTCTAAACAATGGTAATTGGGATTGGCAACTCCATCACTAAGGTCGTAAAGCTCAACCAGAGGTAGGTTCCTACCAGTTCGGACCAGTTTGGCCGAGTAGGTAGTAACTCCACCTTCCACGCCCCCAAACCGTGCCATCTTGATTTTTGATCCCCTTTTCTAACATGCGCATGCGCAGAACTTTTTAGGTGCAAATGTCCATGTGTGCTGAACCTACCCCTGAGCTCAATGTCGTGTGGTTGTTGTGGTGGATATGCCACGATGGGACGCCACAACCGTAGCCAAGCACCCAAGCACCCAAATCAGGATCATGTGATTACAGGGACACTATGACAGCCACAACTATGAGGAAGGGTGCTAAGTCTCCTTTATTCAATGCCATTGTAAGTATGAGCAGTCACTGAATGAGTATTTGCTGGTAATATGCCTCTGCAAGATCGGCACAGAGGTGGTATTCAGCAGGTTCTGACCAGTTCTGGAGAACCGGTAGCGGAAATTTTGAGTAGTTCGGAGAACCGGTAAATACCACCTCTGACTGGCCCCGTGTCCATCTATTCTCTGCCTCCCAAGTCCCAGCTGATCAGGAGGGAATGGAGATTTTACAGTATCCTTCCCCTGCCACGCCCACCAAGCCATGCCACACCCACCAAGCCATGCCCACAGAACTGGTAGTAAAAATATTTGAATCCCACCATTGATGGGCAGCATAGAAGTTTAATAAATAGACAAACAAACACGCAAAACCTCTCTGTCCAGGAGGCTCTGAATCGATGTGATTGAATGATCGATTTAGAAGAGTTGTGTGGCTGCCTGTCTTATATGATGATTCCAGGCCTCTCAAAACAATCCATAAAGAGATGGGTAAAATCAAAACTACCCCCAGGAACCAGAGTAAATAGCCTCCTACTGAAACCTGATCTTGGCCCATCATCTGGATGGCAGAACCAGCTTTTCATGTGATATGTAAAGCAGCTCATCAAGACTTCCACCGCCATGAAGCTGGGATTCCTTATGTACTTTTTGGTGACACTGGAAGTAAAATGTTAATTATTTATGGATTTGTGTATGGATAAGGGATGGTTTATGTGAAAAAGAGATAGTTGCATGTAATGCCATAGGGCAGGGATATCCAGCCTTGGCAACTTTAACATTTGTGAACTTCAACTCCCCAGCTAGCAAGATCCAAGGTTACTTATTTTTATATTTTTTATTACATACATACGCGCACATGCACACATTATATAATACCCGTTT
This sequence comes from Thamnophis sirtalis, assembly GCF_051295495.1. Lineage (NCBI taxonomy): Eukaryota > Metazoa > Chordata > Lepidosauria > Squamata > Natricidae > Thamnophis > Thamnophis sirtalis. Next base: position 136,555,207 of record NW_028261385.1, on the reverse strand, counting down.
CCCTGAAAATAAAACAGGGTCTAAAATAGGAGAATAGCTGTTGTTATAATGATCATTATAAACTTGCCTCCTTTCCCTCCAGGGAGTGAAGTGTTAAGTGTTAAGCTGAAAAGCTGACCACCATTTTATGTAATTGATTTATTACTTTATATGCATAAATTATGATGGTTTCAGTGTTGAACTTGCCCGAACAAGAAGTCCTTCAAATTATTACCAACACAATTTTCTATCATCTAAAAAAGCTTAATGCAACCTCTCACAGAGATTGATCCCGCCTCTGATAACTATAAATCACTGAGTGATGACATATGAAATAGTACATATGCAGAATATGAATCAGCTAAAATCAATATTCTTGGGAGGGACACACAGACTGATAGCGTGCAGCCAATTCTTTGTGGGCGGCTCCTCTCAAAACATGAATTTCATGCAGTCATTTGGTAGCTTCCCACAGGCCCAGCATCTGATTTCATTTGTGGGATGCTTCCACACATAGGCAATGCATATTTTCAAAGGCATTGTGTGGTCTCTCCTGGCATTAGTCATGCATGCATAACCAACAGTGGCCTTACTTACAAGCAGACCTTGTCATAAAAAGGAGGGTTAAGTAGCAGAGGAAGAAACTACACCGAAGAGCTCCGAAGAGCAGAGAAAGAAGTATGTATCCCGTTGGGATCATGTGGAACAACTCTCTGGCAGACTTTATTTTATGACATTCCTCTGTTATCCCTGAAAAGTTACCTTCATTCCAAAATGTTTTATTTCTATCTCAAATTGTTGCAGCAAAAATATGATAGGCCTAAGCGTATCCTATCACTTTCCTGCTTTCAAAGAGTTAAATTTTAACAGTGCTCCATTATTATTGTGATAACTGTTGGAGGAAATGTCCTTCTGGGTTCAGTTCCAAGTGGGGGAAAAAAGACACTGGAAACGTGGAGGCTGCTTGGAAAGATGGTTTAATGGTGGACAGGATCACGTGGCTTGAGCTCCTAACAGAAAAGGGGGAACTCTTCCAGATGTTGGGTGAAGAAGAAAATAGAAGGGGGGGCTTGCTGAGGTTTTTATACTGTTCAGCCCCATCTCTGTTTCCTGTTCCTGTGTAAGAAATGTATTCTGATTGGTTGTCAGACTCCCATGGGGCCATGCAGGGGCAACTCTGTAGGCTGTGTTTTGAGTCCAAGTTTGGTTGAGTTCCCAGATGCCACGTGGTGAGTTTCTGTAGGCTAATCCTACCTTTATTATGTAAAGTACACTAGCTCAGGCTTTAACGTTCATTGACAAAGAGGGTGGGGTGGGCAAGGAACTGCAGGGACCTTTGTCTTTAAAAACATGTTTCTCCGTTTTCACATCCAGGGGAAACATAATATTCTGCTTTCTTAATAATTCCCAGGATATTAAAGTTTTCTAGCAGAGGGGTGGGTTTTAACTTCTAACATAACGAAGCACACTTTCTCTTCTATCACTAGAACTTTTAACCAACTTTTCTGGATGTGGCAGAGCTACTTCCCATTCTTTTAAAGTACAGTGGAGAAATATTTACACATCATTTAGTATTTATACCAGATAATTGTTATTACTTTTAAGGTAAGATTAAAAAAAAAAATTTAATGACCAGTGATACAGAATATAGAGCATGTATTTTCCTTTTGTAGACATCTGTTGATCATGCAAGTATGCAAAACAAGCTCATTCTGACAATCATAGCCAAAAATGGATGCTGTTCAGATACATTATTCAGTTTAATCCAGGTCAGCAAGTAAACTAACAACTGGAAGTGCAGCTTTCTAGATGAATAATAATGCCTGAAACCTGAGAGTGTTCCTCAAAAAGGAGAAAAGGCCCTCCACATTCTGATGATACCTTACAGAAGTCTTCTTAAAGGAGATAAATCTTCAGGCTCACTGAAAGCAATTGGTAGGTGGTGATCTTCTTTATTAGGTGCAGATTGTCTTTGTTTTTTTCTATTTGTATTCACCCTACACCTTCCAAGAACTCAAGGCAGAGCACGTAACCATTCGCCCTTCAATTTTATCTGTGCAATGAACCCCTGAAGACTAAGCTGAGACATGACAACTGGCCAAATCACAATTGAACGGGGTTAATTATAAGGCTTTTCCTTGACCACAGCCAACATTTTAACCAGAATATCAGACAGATGACCTAATCCGGTATCAGTTTTCTTGCTTTCTTTAAAGAACTCTCTTAATTAAATTTATAAGGCCACCTTACTCTATAAAAACTCTGGGAGGCATGATAAAAGCAAGTAAAACCCTATGTCTAGCCTGCAGTGGTTCCTTTAAGAATCTTTGGCCTGCCACATACTCATTAAGGGGGGGGAATTAGCAAGGGGTAGAATGTGTTGTTTTCCAAATAAAAAATTCCTTTCTAGAAGCTCAAAGTCATCTTTTGTCTCCCAAACCTTTGCACCTGATCGGAAGCAGTTGGGCGTAGGTGCTAGCGTGGAAGAAGAAGATTGGACCATGTGATGGACTGTGGGTGTGGGGCAGGGGTGGGTTTCTCACCCTGTTTAGATTTTTAGATTTAGACTTTATTTGTGATTTATAGGCCGCCCTTTTCCCTGAGGGGACTCAGGGCGGCTTACAATTCATGGGAGGGGGAGTGCAAGACAAAACATAAGACAAAACGTGAATAAGAAAAAAATAAAGCAATAAAACACAACTTTCATTCAACATTCGGGTGGGGGCGAATTAGAATCTTATCCCCAGGCCTGACGGGATAGCCAGATCTTAAGGGCTGTGTGGAAGGTCTGGACGGTGGTGAGGGTGCGAATCTCCACGGGGAGATCATTCCAAAGGGTCGGAGCTACTACTGAGAAGGCTCTCCTCCGCGTAGTCGCCAGTCGGCACTGACTGGCGGATGGACTCGGAGGAGGCCTAACCTGTGCGATCTAATAGGTTGAAGGGAGGTAATCGGCAGGTTCGGTTGGAACGGGGCCGGCGGCGTCCTTGTGCATGCGCACGGTGCACACATGCGTACTAGAGTCTGCACGATGCTCCAGCTTCTCCTGGAGGATCACGCAGGCGCTGTATGCGTCCTGCGCATGCGTAGAAGCGCAGAACTCGTCAAAACTGGGTAAGGACCGCGGGCGGGCAGGCGCGCCATTCGCAGTTCCCGGAAGTTACTTACTTCCGGGTTCGCCGACCAACCGGTTCGCAGGGACCGCCGCGAACCAGTTGAAACCCACCCCTGGTGTGGGGACAAGATCATGAACTTTTAACTGGGTGGGATCCTGATGTAACTTCCAAAATTGGGATCCCATAGCACAATGCCAACATGCCTGCCTTATTAAATTGGAACTTTAAGCATAGTTTTGCCTTTGACTCTGATTTAATTCTGCATGATATTTGAAACGCTGACACCCTAACTATCTGGGAAAGGAACAATGGCTTGACAACAATGAAATACCCAGGACTTGGCACTTGTGCTTACTTGAGGGGAAGTGCCAAGTTTTCAGAATTTCTGTAACCATGGCCAAAGCGTAGACCAGATATTCTCAGGTGGCAGGGTGCTCCAGAAGGCAGAGGCCGAGAAAGCAAAACACAAAGGGTTGTGTGCGTGTGATTTAAGAGTCAAGAAGAGGTGTCAAGTTCTTGGGCAAAATTTAAATAACTTTTACAGGCATCATGAGGAAGTGTGTAAGCAGCTTATTGAGGCTGATCAATAATAATGAAATCTGAAAGAAGTCAGGGAGCATATCACCTTATTTCTTAGTCATACTTCTGCTTTGTTTTCTAGCTAATAAGGAGAATGTGTTGGGAAGGAAGCAGCCAGCCTGGAGGAAGGCTCAAGCGCGGAGTTAACCTGGAGTCACTACCCAACTGCAAACTGACTGATCCAAAGTTCCTTAGAACCGTATCTATTTGTCCCCAAGAGGAGGCTGCTACTGTGGAGAGATGCCTGTATATTGTAGACAGAACATAATAAAGTAGTTCGCTTGAATTCTTTCATGTGTGCAGCTGGTTGTTTGCACCTGACAGGATAAAGAACCCCTCATTTATGGGAATTTTCTCTTGTCCTGAAGTTGGATTCAAAGAACTCTAGTTCTAACTTCACTTAGACAAATAGGCTTTGGAATTTATTATGGACCTTTTTTTTTTTAAAAAAAAAAAAACAAGTTTGTAATCTGGCGCCCAGAATGTGTTGCTTTCTGTTGCCCAAAAGTCAAAACTTTTCAGCAGCTAAAACAAGTTAAAGGGAATTTTGATGATTCAGTTTAAGTCACTGGGAAAATTGTTAATAAGTGTTTAGTGGCGATAACTGAAACCTAACTGAACCATTATCTAAAGGTTGTCAAAACTATTGTTGCCAGGAACATGAGGCATTCCCCAAAGAAGCAAATTCAGACTTCCTGTTTCTAATACTGTGAGTTTGGTAAAACATTAGCTAGCTGGAATTTAAAAACTGGAGAGAAGTATTTCTGGGTTCATTTATTAAAAGGTGGCCACCTTTAGGTCAAGTTCAGTCTGTAGTAATTCTAAAGGCACACATGTTTTTCTGCTGATAGTAAAATAATTGGCCATTGCTGCCTAGAAAGGGTTTTTTAAAATAAATAAATAAAATCCAAGGGCAACTGAAAAGTCCTACTTATTGTTACATAGTGGTTTCACATGCAAAAGTAATAGGCAGAATGGCCTCTACTAAACTTTTGCAATTATCATTTCCATTTGGAACAGTCAATCAAATAAATTATGACTACTTGTGTATCTATGGTAGAAAAGATTATTTAAGAAAAAGTAAAATGAGAACTGTTGTAAACACATCTAGCTGACAAACCTTTTGATTTTACGGTACTTTTTAAATGGTGAAGGAAGGAACTTATAGGAAAAACCATCACTTACTGAACCTGGGCTGATTGCTCCTGCCTCCATTTTTATTCCCAAGTGGACTTTTGGGGGCCCCTGAACCTCAGGAGGTTGGGGATTTTATTCCAATGCCCACTTTTTAAGCAGGCCTCCGCTGCCAATTACATTTTCTCAATCAGCAGTGCACAATGGTAAATGTATCCACATTTTAGAAATGAATACTTTGTCTCATAAACCCATAATGTAAGATCCCAATGCTTGTAGCTTATCTGGTAATAGAATAAAGGTCAGGATAGATCCCTCTAAGGCAGAGGGTGCAGTGAAACTGAAGAGCTACCATCACCATCAACTAGGACAGAGATAGAAACCCAGACTGAAATATCAACCCTGGTTTAAAAAATCACATATTATATACCAATGTGATGGTCGGCCAACGTTCCATTTTTTGTTAGTGCAGAAGAGAAATTTGACATGTGACTGTTAGTGTGCTGGATAAGAGCACTGGTGCAATTCTTAGGCCTAATTAATTGAAATTCAATGCTGTGGAATAAATTATACATTCTAGCTATATACAAAGTGCTAAGCCTTAGGCTGGAGAACCTTTTTTTTACATTAGACAACAAAGCCAATAAATTTATGATAGTTATGGACTAGAGCAGCACTAGTGAGCCACATGGGATAGGTATATTGCCATTTCATTTAGAAGGCATTATTTAAGACCTTTTCAAGTTCTCCCATTCATTTATTTTGACAGTATCAATTTGCAAGGGAGGCCTTAATGTGCTGGCTTAGAATAACAAAATGAATTTATTTCAAACCAAAATAGATGTTATTGATGATATTCAAGAATGTGACCTAATTTAAGAATTATTAGGTCCTTGAGAAAAGGTAAAGCAGAAATAATAACTTGGCTGAAACAAGACAATTGGAAGTCCGAATAGTTCCTTTCTCTGATAAGAAAATGGGGATCAATCTGCACAGATAACATACAACTTCTGACAAAATGAAGCCAGCTTGAAGTTATAAGACAAAGCTATATGCAGAAATATGTATGGAAATAAGAAAAATGGAGGGATGAGGAGACTACGGTAAGTAGAAGTGGAATTTACTGATACTGATAAAGAAAACTACTTTCGTGCCTTGTTTTGAGAAGTTGCCAAGAATAATACATTCCAGTTAAACTTAAGTAATTGCTATTTTCATTTTCTCATTCAGTTCAATAGGGGTAAACTGGAATCAATACTAACAATTTTGAAAAATTAGGATGATGATGAAAATCCACAACTCAACTGACTTGTGAAGAATAAAGGCAGGTGAACTCTCTTTATCCAATATGTTTTTCTGACTTGTTTACTGCTCCATGAGCCTTCCAAGTCATTTCTAAATATTAAGGGGTTCTATGATTGGTGTAAAACATAGTTTCTCAAGTTTCCCAAGGATAATGTCTCTTGAATAGATTCACTCAGAAATATTTCTTCACCAATTTTATAGAGGAAAAGATGTTTCATGCATCCATGTCAGATTTCAAAAAACAGATATCCCTTCAGGTAATTTCTAATTTATAAAAAAGCACATTATTAATTTAAAAAGTGAACTCTTTTCTTATACACAGGTAAATAACTGGTTTAGATATGGTATCTAATTATCATTAAGAACATTTTCATTTATACAATAGTAATTAGACAATGGGTGTTAAAATGTATTTTATCCAATATATACATAAATGTGACAGATATACAAATTTTGGACATACAAAACATTGGGATCTCAGGTGTCCTGTACTTTCCAGTGGAAACTTTACAAGGAGCATACATAGAAGCTTCTATAGAAAATACACAGATCAAATATTACTACAAAGGTTCGTTTTAAACAACTCCCATTAGCTTCAGCTACCAAGGTCAATTGCAAGGGATTGTTTTATAAGTGGCCTAACAAGTGGGAAACTAACAGATAACTGAAGCATAATTGGTACTTTATTTGATAGGTGGCATATAAATACTAAATAATAATATTAATATCAAGATCTGGAAATTGAAGTGACATAAATCGGGCATGGTGGTCCTAGTGGTTATCCTAGACAGCACTTAGAAAATCAGTGCATTGACAACATTTCCATTTATCAATTGCAAAAGGCCACACTGCTTGGATTGCCAGATATACTAGGCTGATACATTTTGACATCCTAGGTTCTTGGGTGTATGAAGGCCAACAGCAGCTAAAGAATGGGCAGCTGCGACTTCACATTGTTGTGAACAGGTAATTAAAAACTTGATAAGTGTATTAATAATGTCAAATCCAGTCTAACCATCTGGCTGTGTGACCAATCATAATAATGCAACAATACCTTTCATATTATCAAATAACATTTACTTATTCCAGTTCCTTAGGAAGGACTCAACAGGTGGACAAAGATGCCAAATCCAGTCTAAGCATCTGGCTGATTGCATAACCAATATTTTATAATAATAATATATAAAAATCCACCAAGAAAAAAAATGATGCACCTTATTTCATCCTAACATAGCTAAAGTTTCCAACAAAAGTAGAGTAATTATAGTCAGTGGACCACCACCTTTTGGAAAGAAGAACATAAACTTACACATTTTCATTTTTCTATACAGAATATTACAGGTGAACATTACATCATTCAATATGAACTAATAGCGGCCTAGATGCTGAGCAGACCTAAATAAATCTACATCAAAGGAGATATCAAAGAAGGGTGTCAGGGGACTGGGAGAATTTTTCAACATATGTAAGATTGATTCCAGCTACTAGCTGAGGAAAGCCATTCCTGTTGTTCCATACTTCTACTGTGTAAATATATTTCAGTCAGATAGCAGAACAGTGTTTCCTGTATTATAAATATGACACTTCATTGAGCCAATAGGTTATAGGACAGACTTGCAATATATTGAGGAGCAGTAAATTATATTTGAATTAAGTTTTATACACATGTAGGCTATCTAACATATAGCAGAGTACAAAAGATCTATGTTTTTCCAACTCTTCAAATCATATATTCTTTGCATCAGAAGATAAATTTTACTGGAATTTCAGAATTCTATCAAGTTGCAACTTCTATGAGAAAACTGTTCTATAACCAATATAATTATCACATATTTAACAATTATGCAAATGGGGAGAAAGCTATTATGAACAGAAATTACCATACATTTTTATTTATGTATTTTAGGTGGTATTAATATTATTTTAAAAACATCAACAATCGAATAAACTATTTTTATGGTATGCAGGTATTTGCATGTTTCTATTAAGAAGCTGCCTAAATGAGGTGCACTGTTCTTTTTCATTTCCTGGAACCTCCACCCCAAAACTTTTCCATATGCTGTAACTGTCACTCCCTCCAACAAATCTGAGGCAAAGCACCTATATTATGTCACAAAAACGAAGAAGTGCTTATACAAAATGCCAGCTTGAACAAGATACAATGCATTTTATCTTTCAGAAACTGAATATACAAAGTAAATATCTTTCCAAAATATCTTCAAAGGCAAAGGATTAAAAAGGATTTTAATTATACACATATAGTCACAATTCTTGCCTTAAAAAGGAAACTGGGAAATGTACATAAGGCCGCTTGTAAATGTACACCTTTATCTTACTGTTACAGTGTTGTGTTTAAATTGACAGTATCATACATATTTGCTTTAGGATGAAACAAGCTGTTCAAAAATACAGCATTCTTCTATACAAAAACAAATCGTGCCACATTTAAGATGGAAGAATCACTGGTTTCTGTCATCAGTATTTCTGTCCATTAATTATCTTTATTCTCATTAATGTTTAAACTTATTTAAAATTTCCAAAATGTCCATATTAACAGAATAGCTATGTAACAAACAAAAGATTTTTGTAACAGATCAAAGAAAGCTGATTCATATTTCTGAAACCATATAAAGATAGACTTTTTTAAAAAACCAGTCTTGATTTGCTGAAATAAATTTACATTATACAACACTATGTCAGGGTAGAGGGGCAGGGATATGAATATACACTAAAATGCAAATTTTCTTCCCAAAAGGGGTAAAACAAATTACATTTACAGCATGAAGGTTTACAAATGTACATCTGTACAACCAAGGTAAGCATCACTACTTAATTAGCAAGGCTTTTAAAACATTGAAAACAAGGAATCTGTTTACAAACGGTAAACTTACATCTATTAACTATACTTATATAATGCTTATATTTATAAGGAAGCAAAAAAATCTATCTGAATATTTAATCATGCTTTAGATGTTGCACTATCAAATTTAAGTAGGCTCTTTCCTCCATCAATTGCCTACAAATTCATCTACTACTTCAAGCATATGCTCAATTTTCAAATCCCATCTTACAATTGTATATGCAAAGCAAAACACACATCTTACACCAACTGTCTGCCTATTTATTTATTGAATTTACTCTTTCCCAGACAGTACATTGCTGGATCCAAGTACTATCTTGATTTTATACCCTATTCTTGCACCATTAGTTAAATATTAAATTATATACATGGCTTCTGTACACTGCCGGAGAAAAGGGCACCATTTTTTAAAAAAAATATTTCCAGAGTAAAAGGTGGAAACTACTCATCATTGTTCACATTTTATGACTTCTTTACTGGTAATTGCAGTACCCTGATTGCTTTTGGGACTATAAAATTGTGAACCACCAAAATACAGAACTTAACTTTCTGTATCATGTTAAATAATAATTATGCAATTGCTTCATTTCCAACTGTTATAAAAAAGATTCCACACAAAGGGGGGAAATGAAAACTAATTCTATATACAATTATATAAACATGTTGTGCAATGATGGTGGACAGACCTACCAGACTGTAAGCCAGTATATTAAAAGAATACTGTACTTTTTCCCTTTAAAAACTATTTTATTCAGTGACTTTACAAGGTAAAAATTTACAAAATGGGAGAGCTATTCCGATAGTTACATCATTTACAGGCATTCTGTGCTTTGTAAGCCTTGCAATCTGATAGGTCTCTGTTAAGAAATGGCAATATGTTGCAATTCATTCCCCAAAAATATACACATGAATAAAATTTTTTACAAATGGATGAAGTCAATAAATATATTTTTTAAAAATCACAAAATTTTGGTTAAGTTGGGTGTTTTGATAATTCACAATACAATTCATCTTTTGGACTGCTCCTTCAACTTATCTTCAAAGCATCCCATTTGGTGGTCCTCCAACTGGCCCCAGATCGGCATTGTTCTTCAGGTAGTATTTTTCCAGCTTGGCAAGGATATGCTTCCCATAGGTGTATTTACGCAAGGTTGTAATATGGGGTCGAATCTGGAAGGAAGAAATTGAGACCATTAACCCTCCCATCAGAAACATTTGAAATTTTACAAGGTAAGTTATTGGTAATTAAAGTTTGTTTCTGTCAACATTTATATAAAGAGAAAAGTTTTCAGAGAGAAATTTGGAAGAATAAATACTTATATAAAATGAGAAATTAGAAATGGCATTAGAGGAGATGATTGGTAGACATAATGGCATCAGTCTAATTACAAATATTGGAAAGTATTTAATTTTATGTTAAGACTTTTTAAACTCTTGCAATAAATGCACAGGAAAAAGCCAGCACCTGTGACAAGACATATTTCCTTTCTTCAAATCTATTTGTATGACAACATGGAAAAAGGGAGGAGGAATTGTTCTTTTTTTTGATCTGCTGATGGAAGCAACTCTTAAGCAGAGCAATGTAAGGATTTCATTCTTACTTTGTGCATTATAATCTTACGCTGAGCTGGTTCCGCCATGTCAATCATCTTCTGAACAACATAGTTTGCATATTGGTCCTTCATCATGGTGTATAAGGCACTGTGAGGACCATCGTTCTGGCAACATACTTCATCAATAAGCAAAGCTCTTTCAGCACGAGATGCATGGGTCACACATTTTTCCACCACATTGCTGTAAAGGTTATGAGATTGGACAATAGAAATAAACATAGATTTTTACCTGAGCCCTCTGTCAACACAACAAAATTATTGCCCTCGTGCTAAATGCAATTCACACAAGCTTCCTTTAACCTTTTCCTTGAGAAATTGCTGGGGTTCCATCTGATATCCAAAGACTATGCTGATGTACATATTACACAGTTTCTTTACTATGAAGTAAATTGAGATTTCCTTTCTATTTGCACAAAAGTAAAGAAATACCCCCCTCCCATTTTTATCCACAAAGTAAGCATCCTGCCCTTCATGGGGGATCTATTGGATTACAGAATGGAGATCAAAAGCTCTAGTGGACAATTTTTGTATTTTTAATGACAGAAGAACTGTCCTCAGCAAAATGAATAGATTTCGTCCACATCCTTGTATAGAGAAAAAAAACTTTCTGATCAAAATTGATTAATTAATCAATCAATCAATTAATTTCCCACTTTAATTTTTTTATAGACAAGTCAAGGCAATGGGCATATCCAACACACCTTACTCCTACTATTTTTCCCATAACCACAACCCTGTGAGGTGAGCTGGGCTGAGAGTGAGTGACTGGCCCAAAGTTATCCAGTCAGCTTTCATGCCTAAAGCAGGATTGGAACTCACAAGTCTCCTGATTTCTAGCCTGGTGCCTTACACCAAACTGTCAGCCCTCACACATACACACCATTTGCATTCTTTTTTTCCATGTATGTGAAAAAATGTGGGGCAAGTGAGGGAGCCAAGGTATTAAAATCAGCTGCATTCAACTTCCACATTATATTTATAAATACATTTACGAATATTACACTGCTGTACATGGACTAACTTGGAAAACTCAAAACCATCCGTCATGTACTTTAATTTCTGGTTTCAATCATGCTACTATCAGCCAATATTCTTATATATTATCTTGCTTCAACACTTATTGAGTTAAGTGCATTTTGCCTATAATCTCCATCTTGTTGCTGACTTTTAACTAAAATGTCTGGCTAAAAATTGGATTTTTGGACTCCTTTCTATTCCTTTTTGTTTGTTTTTTTATCATCTTCCTAGCAGAACAGGCATGGAGAATATAAAGGTTTGCAGTTTTTTGTGTTCAGTTTTGCTTAGGGCTGTTCCTAATTTTCCTCTTCTTCAAGGATTAACTCAGCTACTCTTTTTTAAACATCCAGCCAGCAAAAGGCCAGTACAATTGTGAATTTGTTATTTACCATACCTGGCAAATTTATGCTGACTTAAAGTCAGAACTTTCCCTCTGATTTCGGTAACAATTTTACTCTTGTCTTCAGGGCGGCCATGTTCCAGAACATGCTGAATAACGTAGTTTCCATACTGGTCCTAAAATTAGTTGATAAAGTCATATCATTAGTTTTTAAAATGTTACAGTCAAAGAGGTGATTATTCACTGCATGAAAATGCTTCAGCATTTAAAAATGAAAAGATATAGGAGCAATTGTCCATGTCCAAGACAAATACTAAGCCAAAATAAATAGAAAGAAAGCACAATATTTCTTTGGATTGGGCATATCTGTCTAATATGCTAAGTGACAAAATCAACTAAGCATGGGTCACTCATGAGGCACCATTTAGACAATTATACAAATTGCTACACTTCCTGTGTACTCCGGATTCACATATTCCAGTCACTTTTCATGGAAAAAGATGCAGTATGCCATTACATTGCTTCTGAATTTTTTTAGAAAATGATTTTTGTATAAGCAGAGTGAGATATCTGGGGTCTGAAAACTCAAATAGTCTTGGGGCTACATAGGTTTTGGAGGAAAACATTTATTCCTCTTCTACTTGTGTAATGTGCATCCAGTCACATTCCAAGCCATTTGCTCCTAGAGCCGTGATGGTGAACCTATGGCACATGTGCCACAGATGGCACACGGAGCCCTTTCTGCGAGCATGCGAGCTGTCGCCCCAGCTTAGCTCCACCACGCATAGGCGCGCACCTCTCATTGGCCAGCTGATTTTCTGATCTCTGCCACACATGCACAGGGCATGTGGGAGATGTGGGGGGGATTGTGCGCACATACGCGGGGGCAAGGGGAGCGTGGGGTGGGTGGTTGTTGCATTCTCATTGCATTATGAGTGTGGGCTTTTGGCACACAACGACAAAAAGGTTAGCCATCACTGCACTGGAGTCAACAGTTAAAAGGTGCAGGCTTTCCACCCATCCCATCCATCTTTCAATTGCTATGCCAGTTGGAGCTGTTCTAGATCACTCTTTGCCCCAACAACAGTCCCAAACAAGCTCTTTCCCATTCTCATCTAGCAAAAACAACCTGCTCTCCTGACTTGTTCCTCCCATGGAAAGCCTCCGAGATGCACCAGATACAGGCTGCCTGGCTCTGCTAATTTTGTCTATGGGATCAGGTTGGGAAAAGGCAGATTGGAACAGTGCATTGTGATCGTTGCTTTTTTTTTTGGTCCGGGGGGGGGGGGGGTGAGAGGAAGGAACACTTTCATATGATGGTTTTGTTCTTCTGAAGCCCAGGTATAAAACAGAGAGAGAGGAATCCAAAGGTAGCATACTTTGCCATTCCCTTTAACTCTCCTTTGGCCAAGATGAGATGCAGGAGAAAGGCAATCACCCTGGCAAATCACATCTACCATAAATGGGAACCACTTGGAGATTAAGGATGTGCAATTAATCCAGATCCAAAATGGGAAATCTGCTTTAGTGGAATTGTAGTACCTCGTCAGTGCCTCCTTAAAGAAGCTGCTTCTTTTCCTGTATTTACACACATAGTCCCCCCAAAATACATATCTAAGAAGGTTCCGATAGTGCTTTCTTCATTGGTGTGTGTGTGTGTGTGTGTGTGTGTGTGTGTGTGTGTGTGTGTGTGTGTCCTGGGATTGTTCCCTGGAAGCACTGACAGATTCAGTAAGCATCCCCAGCTTGCAAAGCGTCTTTTGTGCTTGGAATCCAAATAATTGCACATGCCTAGTGGAGAGGCATTAAGTATTATTATGGAGCAATAAGGCATGGGCAGGTTGCAGCAAAGGCCCATATAAATCAGTAAAAAGCTAGGTCTTCATCTGACATTAAAAACAATGTTAGCATTTGTTTGGTCTTTAAGGAAAGGACATTCCAAAGCTGGAGTACCATAACGGAGACTATAATTACCTTTTACAGCTATGAACCAGTAAAGAGAGCCCCTCATCCTTGCAAATCTTAATGTTTGTTCAGATGCACACTAGGAAAATGCTCCTTCAAGTATTAATTAACATATAGAGTCTTAAATGTAATACAATCAGTAAAAGATAGCTACTGGTAGTACAATTAATTTAGAACCAGTGACTTACAAACCAAGAGATTAAAAGCAAGAGGTTTTGCTTTGTGGTCTGCCTTTGTTTCTTAGTGGTCTCCATAGCTTGATCATGAAATAATAATACAGCATGTTTTTGTTGTCTGGAGGCCGTTAAGAACTGGATGAGTGCTAACAAACTGGTACTCAACCCGGATAAGACCGAGTGGCTGTTGTGCTTCCCCCCCAATAATTTGGCTAATACACCAACGCTTAGGCTGGGGGGGTCAAATTTTATACCCCTCAGATAGGGTCCGCAACTTAGGAGTCCTCCTGGATCCACAGCTGACTTTTGATCACCAGCTGTCAGCTGTGACCAGGGGGGCATTTGCCCAGGTTCGCCTGGTCCGCCAGTTGCGGCCCTACCTAGACCGGGGGGCTCTCACAACAGTCACTCGAGCCCTTGTGATCTCTAGACTGGAATACTGCAATGGGCTCTACATGGGGTTGCCCTTGAAGTGCATCCGGCGACTACAGCTAGTCCAAAATGCAGCCGCGCGAGTGATAGTGGGCGCACCGCGGTTCGCCCATGTTACATCTGTCCTCCGCGAGCTGCACTGGCTACCTGTTGGTCTCCGGGTGCGCTTCAGGATATTGATGACCACCTTTAAAGCACTCCATGGTAGTGGATCTGGGTACTTGAGAGACCGCCTTCTGCCGATTACCTCCCTAAATCGACCAATCAGATCGCACAGACTGGGCCTCCTCCGAATTCCATCTGCCAGTCAATGCCGACTGGCGACCACACGGAGGAGGGCCTTTTCTGTTGCTGCCCCGACCCTGTGGAACGAGCTCCCCATGGAGATCCGTACCCTCACCACTATCCAGACCTTCCGCGCAGCCCTCAAGATCTGGCTCTCCCAGCAGGCCTGGGGATAGGCTTCCAATTACCCGCCCGAGTGTTTGATTGCTGAATGAAAGTTGTGTTTTATCATTTTTTCTTTTGTTCACATATTGTTTTGTTTTGACCTTGCACCCCCCCTCCCCTGTGGTTGTAAGCCGCCCTGAGTCCCCTCAGGGAAAAGGGCGGCATATAAATCCCAATAAACCTTAAACCTTAAACCTTGTTTGGCTCAGAAACTGAGTTTTAGCTCTGATCACATTCTAGCCGCATGCCTATATTCACAATTCTGCCTAATTAAATCATACAATATAATTAGCATAATTAAATTACCTAACATAATCCAATATCCATTTTCCCCAATGTTATCCACCTATAATGATTTTGCAATTGTTTATGTTCATCTTGGCATTTTAGTACACACCAACCTGCACAAGCTGTTCTGTGTGTTGATGCAATTCTTCCAAAATGGGCAAGGTCTGTTCGGCAGTACAATGCTCAAGAATACGTTGAATTACTCTGCAGCCATAAGGGTGAGTTGAAAGCACAAACACCTTGAAATAACAAGATTTTAATTATAAGAATATATTATCTCATCCCTGTGTGAAATTTTTAGAACGGTTCCCATCCTTATTTATGACAGATTATGGGAATATTTTAATTTCACAGTTCCCAGGGAATGTATTTAATAACACTTGAGGCAGTCTATTTCACTTCAAGAAGAAAATAAGGAAGTGACTCTTCTGAATATCTGTCTTATTCTCCAATGCATTTTGGATAGTTATTTTGCAGTTCATCTTGATAAAGCAATATACTAAAAAGGTAGATATTATTAAAAGCACCTACGCAAATAGTAATTGGAAATCTACTCAATCCAAGAATGGAACACTTCAGAAAACTCTGAAACATTCCATCGCCAGCCCTAATAGGAAGTTCTGCATAGTGCAGTATATATAAAGCTAATGGGTCAAATGGTTCATAGCACCTGCTAGAAAGATCTTTAAGTGTTAAGTCAAAAGCAACGGGAAGGTTGAAAGTTTTGAAATTTGTATTTCATAAATATCTGTAGCTGCAAATTGAATAAACTAAACTACTTTCAGTACATGCATGAAGAATTACAATATAGGCACCAAGGAAAAATCTCTTATGGAATAAAAGGCTACTATGTACAATACAAATCCAAAACTGAAGTTGTACGCTCGCAGTTATTATTTGCCTAAATATGAATTATGGAAGTCGTTCCTCATTCACAAAATAATAATTACCTGTCCTTTAAAAGCATCAATAATAAATTGGAGTGATTGTGGCTGGACACATTCAATACACTTTTGTACGACATGATTTCCGTTTTGATCCTTAACACATTTTAGGACATGACCATCTAGTTCCTTCACCATTTCATTCTACAAAGAAATAACATGAGAGATCAAGTTATGCATGTCCTTAATTGATGTTCCTCTCACAAAATATTTCAATAAATAATTGTCTAGATATGTAGTAACAGCAAGCTAATATTTGCTGGCATCAAAATGTGAAGTAGGTTACTCTTGGTTAGCATTCAGGTGAGAGTCCCAAAGGTGCTTTTTCAGGAGGCAACTGAACTTTCTCATTTTTCTTTGAAGACGTTTCACTTTTCATCCAAGAAGCTTATTCAGCTCTGAAGAAGAGCTGAAGAAGCTTTTTGTATGAGAGCAAAACATCTTCAAAGAAAAACTAGAAAGTCCAGTTGCCTCCTGAAAAAGCATCTTTGGAACAACCATGACCTGGATGACTGAGCATCTCCATAGATTCAGATGAGAGGCCACTAGAAAATCCCAAGGCTGAAGACTAGACTAAGAAGTCAAAACAGTAACTCTGTAAAAAGCAATAACAATCCACTTATTGCTGGATTCAACCTATCAACCAATCAACCTATATGAAGTCACCAGAACTCAAAAGAGTATTCTTAAACTAAAAATTAGATTAGCACTATAAGTATGTTTCAGAACTAATCAAAGGGATTATATTTTGATTATAAATATAAATACAAAAATATTGATCTAACTTACAATTACCTGCTGGTCAGGTGAAATAGACTCTAAAGCTTTCTGAATGACTCGACACCCATACATCTGTAAAGCTAATGGGAGAACATGTCCACGAATGCGCGTTGCAAGTGCTAACTTCTGGTCAATGCTTCCAAACTACAATGAAAGTGAAAGCACTGTTTAAAAAATTTAAACTTTACATGTTCATCTGCAGAAAATTACAAGTTTAAAAACTTAATGAGCAGTACCCTGCATTGTTAGCCACTTTATCATTTATTACTAGGATCTCCCTTATGTCTCTTCCCAAGGATTTGTATTTCACCACTTGAGAATTAACTACACATGTAATTTGCAATCTCAGAAATAAATCATCCAGTGAAGGAACTCCAAATTCAGTTTTCATCTATACAAGTTGTTGTAGAATGATAACTCACAGCAGCCCCAGGAAGTATGACCAAAGGAGGAAGATGTTCAGGTTTCTTATGACTTAGGTAAGCAAAATGGTTTTAAAGCAATACAACTTGATTTTTATGAATTTTAAATTATCAGAGATGTCTTTTTAATATAGAACAAGTGAAATAAATCATTTGGATCTCACATATAATACAAATAATACTGATCCTCTCAAAACAGTTACAATTTAAATAAACCTAATTCTTCAAAACTGCAGGACATACACAATTGATGCTTTCAGGATAATATTGATTAGGGTGGGGAAACTGTTCCATTTCTTCTAGAATTTTAAAATCCTTTGAATGTGATGAAAGGGAGATTTCAGTTTGCATTTCTTGCTTAGAGAATAATGGAGGAAAGTTTCTGTAAGCAAGAAACACGACTGAAAATTACTATGGCCTGAAATTGTTGTCTTAGGTAAGAACAAGGGATCTTAATCTTTTTGTACCATCCATGCCATTCAGAATCTGAAGAAACACCTCCCAAGGGTTCCATGGATTGGAAGTTAAGCTTTCCTGGGTTTAGAGGTACAATATAAGATGTTTAATTTTTTAATATTAATCTAGGAGCTACTGTATTTTTCAGAGTATAAGAGGCAGCAAGGTTTTGAAGAGCAAAATTAACAGAAAAAGTTTTTGCACTCTGCAAACCTCCCAAAAATGCAGTTTTTTTAAAAAAAAAAAGAAAGAAAGAAAGAAAGAAAAAGAAAGAAAAAGAAAGAAAAAGAAAGAAAAAAAGGCATGAATAGCCCTTAGGAGGCTTGTAGAGTGTTTTTTTTGGGGGGGGGGATGAGCAACAAATGGCCCATTTTTCGTCAAAAAAGGCATGGAGAGCCTTTAGAAAGCTTATAGAATGCTGCTGGGGGAGCAAAAATGGGCAGATTTTCACT
Source organism: Thamnophis sirtalis (assembly GCF_051295495.1). Taxonomy (NCBI): domain Eukaryota; kingdom Metazoa; phylum Chordata; class Lepidosauria; order Squamata; family Natricidae; genus Thamnophis; species Thamnophis sirtalis. The sequence goes on along the minus strand of NW_028261385.1, from coordinate 136,536,899 downwards.
CATTTCTGCCCTCCCCAGCCCCAGGAGCTCTCTGAAAGCCTTCTAAAAGCTATGCACGGCCATTTTGGTGAAGGGGGCGGAGTTTTGGGAGGCAAAAAATGTTGTATTCAGTGTATAAGACGCACCCAGATTTTCAGTCTCTTTTTTGAGGGAAAAGGTGCGTCTTATATTCCGAAATATACGGTACTCTAAAAAATTGAGACTCAGATTGTAAGTTCTTCAAGCAAGGGATGTGCAAAAATTTGGAACAACCATGGAGTGTTTTTGACTCTAGAACTTTGTCTTGATTTTGAGACAAAAATTAGTTTTGAACGACATCCTTAACTGTTCTAACATTAATCATTAACTTTAAAAAAACTCCCTAAGTGAAGGAAAACTGTAGACTGCTTTAGTCAACAAGCAGCAGGCACAAGTTCCACTGAGGCTGCTATTGACTGGAGCTGGTGAAGGAAGGAAGAAAAAAGGCTGAGAAATAGTCAGTTGAGCACATGTTAAATAGTAATATCTATTTGTGATTGCTGACTCATAGAGGCAATCTTGAGTTGGCAATCACAGATATAATCATAGAAATTAATTGGTGAAGAATGGTTATTTGCAGAGGTTATCATTTCTTTCCCACTCTATTCCTTATAGTTAATAATGTTTTCTCTTACTCAACTTTACTTACTAAGCAGTACAAGGGACAGTTCAGAAGGTGAAAGATAGGGAACCTCCTTCTAATTTACATCCCATCTACAGCTCTACAGCTCTAATTCACACCCAGAACCTGCTTGTTTATTTAGAAGGAATTTGTTTATATTGAGTAGCATCTCTTATGCTGCAGGAATCCTCCAAGGCGAGGATTTTCTCTCATGTAGCAAATTAGATGCAGACGCCCTCATCACCTCAAGACTGGATTACTGTAACACACTCTACATGGGGCTGCCCCTGAAGAGTGTTTTAAGACTACAGCTGGTCCAGAACGCAGCCGCGCGAGCGATATGGGGTGTATCTAGATACACCCATGTTACACCTATCCTCCGCGAGCTGCACTGGCTCCCCATTGGTCTCCGGACGCGCTTCAAGGTGCTAGTCGTTACTTTTAAAGCCCTACATGGTTTAGGACCTGGCTACCTGAGAGACCGCCTCCTGCTACTTACCTCCCAATGACCAACAAGATAGCACAGGTTGGGCCTCCTCCGGGTGCCGTCAACCGCACAATGCCAGCTGGTGGCTCCCCGGGGGAGGGCCTTCTCTGTTGCAGAGATCCGGACCCTTACCACTCTCCCGGCCTTTCATAAAGCCGTCAAGAGCTGGCTGTTCCGGCAGGCCTGGGGCTGTTGATTGATATCCAGCCCCACTTAGATGGAATGGATGATGTGGAATTTTAATATTATATTTTCTATTTTTAAATTTTAAATGTTTCTTTGTCTTGTTGTGAGCCGCCCAGAGTCCCAATGGGAGTGGGCGGCATACAAATTTTATTAAACTTGGAAACAGTGGTCCATAACCTGAATGATGGTTGCAGTCAGAGATGCTAAATCATGGGTTCTAAGTCACCAACACAAAGGACAAAAATTTTTTTCTCACTTGGCAGGAATTCCTGGTCTTAAAATGGTCAGTTCCAAAGTTACCCTGTAGAAGTTGGTATTATAATTTGGAATCTTATGGGGTACACTGAAATTACAAAATACTTCTATTGCTGTGTAAAAAAAGAGGAAGAGTGAAATCAGTATTCTGATTCCTGCTTTCTGTACACATGCAATAGAAGTCTGCCTACTTTGTTTAAATGGCTACCTGAGGTGGGGCTACACAACAGGGATAAACAGAGGTAAGCTTTCTTAACGAACTATAATAAAAATTCGTTTTCACATTTGTCTATCAACTCATCTAAATTAATGCAGATTCTGCTCATATCAATTTCTTTGAACTTCAGTTGGGAGTCTGAAGAAGGCTGACTGGGAACTAATGTAATCTACTTTCTGAAGTAGCTATGTGATAGAGTACTCAAATGAAGAAAATTATCATAAACAATAAAGTTCTACATGTAGCCCATGCAGAGGTCAAGAGATTAGGCTGTTGCCAGGAGGCAAAGCACAAATATTAAGCTGTATTTCAATTCTGGCATCGGTAGCAATCAGGGGACCAGATCCAACAGTGGGGTTCGCTTGGCAAGCATAAGAATGTACCACATTGTGCGTGAGGAAAGAGGAGGGAATCTTGGCTTATGGAAAAAGGCATAAGAGTTAACTGTAATCTCCCTAGGTATGTGTTGTAGTTTTTTTCATAAGCCAGAAAAAGGGAAATGACAAAACACTGTTTTAGTCATCACGGCTTGCAACTAGCCAGGTTCATCGATGATTACACATTGGAACACTGTGTTTTCCAAGGCAAGTGACATTCCATGTCTCATGTGTAAACGCTGCCTTGGTAGAAAAGCTGGTTTCCCTGAAAAACAGTCTCCTACTACTAAACTTCTCAACATACCATTGGAAGATAATTAAGAACTAAGCCTTTCTCTCACCTTCTGACAACCGGCAGTCACACGCTAGCTTTTTTTCTAACAATTAGGGCTAAGCCCCACTGACCAACCAGTGAATGTTAGAGTGCGCTGGTTCTGAGACTATATGATGCTGCAACAAATGTGATAGCTAATTGCTCAGAAACAATATTTTTGCTTACCTGACCTGTAGGTATACTACATATTTGTCAGTTTTGTGCTATGGAGAAGTTAAAGAGTTGCTGGATTGTAATACTGCTGCCTCTATGTATTTTATAAGTTGTATTTACTTTTTAGTCAATAAACGTGTCCATTGTCCATATGGATTATATATAAAGAGTTATTATTCTGTTCAGCTTTCAAAATGTCAAACACAAAAATTATACATTATGCATGTCTATTAGAAAGCCCCAAGCCATCTGCCAGAAAAATCTATTTTTAATGTTGCATTGTTTATGGGTTGTGTTACTGGTTAATCCATTGCGGCTGCTCATTTACTGAGCTCTGTCCTGTAGCTATTTACGCAAGACAGACAAAAATGTGCATATTTAACTTTTATTTTCATTGCTTGTTAAAGTAACTCTATCCCTAAGGTTTGTTAAGTTTTCCATCCGCGAATAATCTTCTATTTAAATACCTTCATATGATTAAAATTGTAAACAATATTCTTAACATATTTACCTCAAAGAATTTCTGTATTACATAGTTTCCAAACACATCTGTCATCAGCTGATACGCTGCTTGTAGAATTTCACTAAACAACATTTGGCGCTCAGCCGGAGTAGCTCTCTCTAATTTCTGTTGTATAAATCTGTAAATGTCAGAAATGTACAGGCCAATATAAATAAATACAGCAAGAATTTTAAAGCTTTTTGTGATTATAATGACTATAGCCAATCATGCCAATGAGATACTAAATTCCATATACAAATTTAAAATTCTATTTCAATTATTTTGTAAGTGAAATATGGGAAATAGTAAAATAAAAGCTACTTTTAGGTTGCGTTGGAGGAAAGTTAGGTACAGCTTTTATTATTTACAATCACATCAATCCAATTTCAGTGAGGTACAATTAATTTAAGTGGGCTCTGATTCACTTTGAAAACAAAATTTGACTTCATATTGTGTATCCCATCTTGTTATAAATGCCAATCGAATCCCCAAATTTAGGTCTCTGGGTACACAGAGTGTGAATATATGTTTAATCAGAATGATTCATCAATATTGAATATTAATATATGCGACGTTCAATATATTCCCCAAAGACATTACTAAAAGAAACATATATTCCCCTATTTATTCAGGAGAGCTATATGCTTACCTAGAGCCATGCTGATCCCGTGAAAATTCAACTATATGCCCAACAAGGTCTCTTAGTTGAAGGTTAGGAAAGCGATTATTTCTGAAATCCTCCAATAACCTACTCCGCCCAGAGGGCATAATGTCAGATCTACTGTAACGTAGCCGTGAGGGAGGAAACAACTGGCTGCTTGAGCTGAAAAGACTGGAGGTATTTGCAGCACTGCGATACTTGGCTTCTGCTCCAGGGGCTGCTGAAATATAGCGACCACTACCATTGGTCAATCCCCCTACAATGAAGCAGTTTGGTTAGTACAGTGTTTTAAGTATGTGCTACTCTAACTCTACTCAAACTAAGGAAAGCTAGAATTAGTTTCTATTTACATTTTCTTAACTACCACTAGTAACCAGACAAGTAACCAGATATTACTTAAGAAGAAAGGAACAAAAGACATTCTGATTGTTCCTTTTTGTCCCAAGTATAATAATTTTAAAAATTCAAGTCTAAAAAGCAACAGCTGAAACAACTCTGAAAAAAACAACTCCAATAAATAACAAACAAGCTTTTGGATATTAATGTTTTTCCACAAAAGGTTATATAATTTTTATTACTGATTGTTGTATGTATATTAAGTTAACAATATAAATTACCCCTTTTAAACCTTCTAATATTGTGGAATACATTAAATAACTAAATCCCTTTTCCTGATAATACATTTTACTCCCTTCTAAGGAATTAGCATTAACAAATTGGCTAATTAAGTTAGAGATCTGGAATATTCTAAAACATATACACACGAACATATAAATGCTTTTTATCATAACTCCAAATCCTGCTCAAACTAAATCCTGATTTTACCTACTTTATTATTATTTAGATTAAAATAGCTCAAGCATCCTAACTAAATGTTACTTCCTAAACAACCCATTAAAATTATTCTTTTTACCAATATGCTCAAGGCAGTTAACATAAAATATACATAAAAGAGCAAAGGTAGTTAAAATACTAAAACTGACCAAAATAAAGCATTTCAATAAATAAATAGTAACAGGTACAACTGTGGAGTCTTTGGTGATATCTGAATTTGGATACTTGCTTGCAAAGATTTCATTACCCAACTAGGTAACATCATCTGTGCAAGTAAGTGGGGAGAGGTTTTCTCCTTACTTATATTTAGTAATATGTTCTGCCAGTTTTGGTGGGAGGATAGTTCCTTTATCATCCCATACTCATTCACACTGATTATTACCTAGTTGGGCAACAAAATGTCTGTAAGCAAACAGCCAAGCTCAAAGGAACAAGGACTTCACAGTTCAATCCTGAGCTACATGTATTTTATCATGTCCTCAAACAAATAATTGTTATTAAATTTGAAATACTGGTGAACAAGATGTTTTCATCTACACTATGTGTAATAGCCAGCATTCAAAACATACTAATTGAAACACCTTCCAACTGAACCACCATGGCAGCAATCCTGAGCACCAACAGATCAGATGTGGAACTACAGAAAGTATCTATCTGGTATATAGGGGAATGAGCATGTTTTGATGTAACTATTAAAAAGAACATTTTGTGTGGGAGAAGAGTCGATTACGTAATACTAAAATATATAATTCTAAGTAATATGGATTGGTTGACTAATTGTCATGAGGATGGCTCACAAGAATCCCTTACTATTTCAGGGGGAAGAAATCAGTTGCTCAATACATTTTCTGCTTGTTTAACCTTTTTCTCTAATTCATTTTTTTAAAATAGCCATACCAAGAGAAACATGTACATAACATAAAATTAGTAGAAGTTGACTTCTTTACATCCTGCTTTAAAAAAGTTATTTTTAGGAGTGAAAGGCCTTCCTGAATAGCATTGGAAATGGCATACTATTGAAAACTTCTGAAAATTCAATACAGGGAAGCTCCCAAGAAAATTTTTTGGGAGAGTGGTGTAGGCAGCTCAGGAAAAGGGAGGAGGAGTTAATTTTATCTAACTGAATGCAGTGCCAAAACAGCATGATATTAAGGGTTTAGAGAACACTCCTATAGTAATGGAGTTGAAACAACTCAAGTGTTTTGTAAAATTTGGAATATTGGCTTGTGATGGACTAGCAATTTCATCATGAAATATATTATATTTATTGTCTTATAAAAACTATTCTGCTACAGAAAACAAATTCAAAACTAAAGATTAAATGTATTCACAAGGTTAAATGCCTGTAAACCAAAGATTACATTAACATTTAATAACTTACAACCTAAAACTCTAGTTTCAAAGACTGGGATATAAAGAGTCTCCTGGATGAATAGAAGACCCTTCTAATTGCACCAAGAGAGTTGCTCAAAGTTGTTCCTTCTTTTTCCTCTATACCATATCTCAGTGTTTCTCAACCTTGGCAACTTGAAGATGTCTGGACCTCAACTCCCAGAATTCCCCAGCCAGCATTCGCTGGCTGGGGAATTCTGGGAGTTGAGGTCCAGACACCTTCAAGTTGCCAAGGTTGAGAAACACTGCCATATCTCACACAGTTGCAGAGGGGACTCCAAATCCATGAAGATGTCTTTAGAAGGACTTATTCTCTTATAAAATTCTATGTACCTGTTTTTTTCTGAATCTGCCCAACCAGACTTCACTTAAACCATTCAAACTACTCAAACTTGCCCACTTATATTTTACAAAAGTGCTCTGTTTTTTAAAGAAACATGACAGTAATGTCTATCTGATTAATTTAAAAAAACCTGCCGTTGCATTAGTTATTTGAAAATAACTATATAGAAATAGCTTTGTATCTAAAACTAGATCCCAAAGATTGTTTGTGCTCCTTTTTTTAAAGTACTGACAAACAAAATAATAGTTTCTTGTTCTGGAGATAACCCTGAATAGAGATGAAATATATTACGTGCAAAAGTTATTAATACAAGCATAGGAAGATTACTTGTTGAAATCTGGTCAAGTGAAGTGCATTCACAACGTAAAGCCCAAAAGTGACAGCAAATTTCATTTAGTATATAGAGTAAAGCATTATTTACCATTTTCAATATTTGAGATAACTACCAAAGTCTGCATCTGCAGCAATAGATTTTTATGGGAATGAAATTCTTATGGATTTAATGATGTAAACAGCGCACACAATCAAGGCAAAATAAACAAATCAGGACTACCTTGCACACAATTTGTTTTGTTTTTAAGCAAAAGGTCATGAACTAGATATTTGTAATTTTTTATAAAATGTATGCAATTATAAAATCTTAAAAGCAGCGTTAAACAAGGTTACTAAAATCATATGCCATGTGACTGGATATGCATCTAGCACATGATAATTAGTATTATTAAAAATATCTTACTAAACTTATTCGGAAAATTGTCCCTGGAAACAATTTTTTCTATTAATATTTGGCAGTTTTTATTAAGTATGGAACAGATACAAGTTTACTTTCATTTTATTTTTTACAAAATATCCAGACCTATTTCTATAAAATAAGCTATGAATAAATCCATTCTATCATCATCTTCATAATTACACAAATAAACAGCTAAGTTTATGAGAAGAATTAAAACTCAGTAATACATAGAAAGACCATGATAATGGGAAGCATAACATTAGCAGAGGTGGCAACAGCTTATTGGTCCAAGTGGAAATGGAACAGGGAAAGGCAAAAAAGCAGGGAATGAGCAAAAATGCTGCAATAGCAATTAATTTAAACAGGTAGAACAAAGATTAATACACCAAGAAAAGAATTTTATTCTGAGGTACTTTTAATCAGATTAAAGCATTAGGAACCATGGGGGCCCAGTAGGTAGAATGCAGTATTGCAGACTAATTTTGCCCACAGCCTGGAGTTCAATCCTGACCAGCTCAAGACTGACCCATCCTTTTGAGGTCGGTAAAATGAGGACCTCATTTACCTCAAATGATGTAAAATTATTGGGGGCAATATGCTGACTCTGTAAACCGCTTAGACAGTGCTATAAAGCACTCTAGAGCATTTTATAAGTGCTATTTCTATTAGCTTATTCTCTTTAGCATAATGATGATGACAGATATGCACAGTTAAAAAACTCTTTCTGTCATGGCAAGAAGTCATGGCAAGAAATTTCTCTCTGTTTATATGGCAATAATTAAAAAAATTAACAGGCAATGATATTTGTCTTTAACCTATTCGGAACTTAGAGTTTATGACAACCATGCTATAAGCCTCCTAAACATAGGATTCTGTCCCCTCAAATATCAAGGGAGACTTCCAATGCCCACAAAAAAAATCCACCATTGAACCTCCTCTGTTACTAAAGAATCTCTGAGGCTGCCCCAAAGTCTTTGGCCCAAGATATATTAGTTTTTAGGTCTGCACAAAACATCCAGAAGCACGTGCAAAGCATCTCTTTTTAAAGTGTTAAAGAAGCAACATTTTTGGCTATGATTCATGCAGCTGCTATAACAGTTTCCCTTCTTATTGCAAATCTCTGTCCATGCAAAGATGTATTCCACAGGACTGCAGGCTTTGTAGAAAAATATCAGACCCAGTATAGTAATAGAGGAGGGGGGAGGGTTTTATTCTATTAGAAGAGCATCCTGAGAGAATTCTGCTAAGGAGTATGCTTTTGTTGGAGAAAGAGAAAAGATGACGGGTCTATTTTGCAATTTAGACATTATTTAATAAAAAATTGTTTTCAATAAAAACTTACTTCTGAACTTTTAAGGATTTGATTAATACTTCCTTTCCACAAACTATAAATAAAAATGTGTATTAATGTTAAATATGCTATGTATTTTAATACTCATGGGAAATGTTTTAAAATGTTTAAATCAAACATTAAAATATTTTTGGTTTACAATGCATCACCTAGTAAATTATAATGTGGCACATTTTGCAAAGTTATTAACAGACACACACATTCAGTTCTTGTGAGAAGTCTTACAAATATTTTTCAGAATGTGTGCTTTATCTAAACTTTCTCAAGAAGGTAAATTTTAGAACTACATGAATACAGAATAACATCAGTTGATGGCTAGCCAACATTTGAAATATGTATTTCTCATTTTTAAAGTCAGCTATTTTTCAAAGTTGACACAGAATCAAGCTTTTACACTTAAATGATGTTACTCCGTAGGTGTTTTTATAACTTCGATCAAACACAAAATCCTATAGCAGATATAGTGAATAAACGGTTCTATTGCCATTTTAAATGATTTAAAAATGTTTGCTATAAATTAAATTGAAAGTTTATGCCTACATGGCTGAGAACACAAAGTTAAAGCTGTTAATGGAACACCAGAATCCAGTGGAAGTTCCAAGTCCAGCACTGAAATAAACAAGGCTGAAATGTTTGTGCATTCATCTTTTGCTCTTCTCTATGATTAGTCAGAAGCAGAATACGTGATATAGTACAAATTATGTCCAATAAGTAATAGATAATTCACAAAAAGTATATTCTAGCATTTGGTGAAGAATGTATATAATTTATATATTACACAAGTGAAATTGGTTATTTACTTTTGACGCTTGAAGTACATTAATGTTATTTATCTTGAAGTAATAAATCATCCTTTGAGCACTTAAGTGTTCGATTCTGAATAAAATCCAGAGAGCCATGTGCATAAATGATATAGGAAGGGTGAATATTAAAACTAAAACTATTGTCTTCTTGCTCTGGAAGTCCATATTTTTAGGAACAGCCTTCCAGATGGTATAAGGTTGAAGTTGCAGTGAGAAATGATGCATTATTTGATATGAGAATGGTATTGCAGAAAAATTAGGGATAGGTGAAAAAGTAAAATATAGCACAGTCAAATATCGCGTATTTGTATTTATACAAATTTATAAGTAGAACTTCATCTTCTACCTATTCCATTTTGTTATTGGAACATTATTTAGTCCATTTTTTCCTCATTGTAGGCATGGACTTGAATTTTAGTATTTATTTGGACAACATACCATAATTGAGCAAATTTTGTTTAAGAAAGTTATATGATATGTGAATTTTGAAACTTTTTTAGTATTCAAGTTTGAGATGTCATTTATGGTGAGAGACCTTTCGCTAGTAAAATGCCTATACAATAAAGCATATAAAGTGATTTATTCGCAATTTACATTAAATACATAATTAATAATAGGGAATTATATGACTAAATACTGCACAGCATGCCACAGAATAATGTAATTTTAACATATATTACTCAACAGTATCAATCTGGATACAAACCATGCTTATATACATCCTTACTGGTTCAAGCATGAAATTACTACAAGTGTATGTATGCTGTGCATGCTGTGGCACAGCATGCCACAGAATAATGTAATTTTAACATATATTACTCAACAGTATCAATCTGGATACAAACCATGCTTATATACATCCTTACTGGTTCAAGCATGAAATTACTACAAGTGTATGTATGGAAAGGGCACATTACAGATTGAATGCCACTATTTCCCTAAAGCCTTTCATTTTCATTTTTTCTTTCTTTCGAAAGCGAATTTGTAAAATTTACTGTGAATTCATTACTCTGTTTATTTAAAAGCAGTTTTTTTTTACTGCATACTTTGCCGAGCTTTGTTTTTTTAAAAACCGAGATGCAAAACTTGTATCATTACCATGTACTAAACATTAGCCTAAAGCTGACTCCATTAAAAAAGATGCATGATTTACAATAATACGGAAAAAAAATATATATCTTTGCCTGTCATACAACAACCACAACACAACAACAACCCACTCTTAGTTTACTAAATATCAGGATTTCATTTTTATGTGAAAAATCTGTAGGGTGGCATGGGCCAACACTTAGCTCCCAAAGCTGATCGCTCTCAGTGGCCAATCAATTAGCAACATATTGGGACTAGGCCCCCTATACAACGTTTTACCAAAAAGGCAGATTGACATCTTTACCCAACATAAAATATTGATATACATATAAAAATACATATACACACAAACATATACAAACAAAAAAGGGCTTTGTTTTTTTTACCTAAATGCAAACTGGATGAGGATCCATGTGATGAAAGTGATGGCGGTGGCGTAAGTGAATGTCCTGGAGTTTGGCTTGGCAGAGGCATGCCTATTGGGCTTGGAGAGGAGGAAAATCCCAGACTATTGTAAAATGGCTGCCCTATGGGTGCTAGGCTGCTACTAGATCTTTTGTACAAGTCAGAACTAGTAGATAGAGACTCTCTCCTTGTGGCACTACTACTTGCAGAACTGCCAACTGAAGAAGAAATAAAAAGACCCTATTACATACAGTGTCAACCAAAGAAAACCTAGCCCCAACCTACAGCTGGGCAATACAAGATATGATCATATTCGTTATAACAATCAAGTTATGCTAGAGACAATTACTGTGATAACCACACATGATTTAATAAATCACAAATGAGTACAAGCATTCCTCAGATATGGAAACAAATTTGAGCAATCTCCAAGTCTTGATTCACTCAAGACTTAGTCACATTGTCATAGTATTTGGCATTCTGGAGTCAGGCTTTGGGACCAATAGTTAGGCATGTCTTAAATGTGTTAATACAAACCAATGAAGTTGAATCTTAAGTGCAAATAATTTCTGCAAATGTCTTCATTTTTTTCTTTCAATTTAGGTACTAGTCTGAGAGGGGGAACTACTCAAGTCATATTCTAGGCATGCAACAGAGGGTTTTGTATAGAGATAGCCTAAATAATAAATTCTTTCATCCTGTTTTACGCTGTTACTAAAATTATCCTTAGATTCTGCACTCTTTAGAAATAAGATATGGTGGCCACACTATACATTCTTGTCAATAAAAAGTCTAAAGATACTTTGAAGGAAAGTCTTAAAATGATTTGGATCACAGACAGATAATATAGGGATGGGTGAACAAATATAATAACAAAATTTGATGTGTTCATAAAAGTATGGTTTAGGAATTTAAATAAATACTTGTTATATATTGATCAGAAGGTTTTACCTGAGCAATTTAACTAATATAAATCTTGAAACACCACTTATTATGAACATTGAGCTGTTTAGCCATATTAACAATTTTGTATCCCTATTTAGTAAATGTATATTTTATTTAGAATTTCTTAATTTCAGTCTAATGCAGAAAAAGAAACTGCAGTGATTTCTAAAGATTAAGACATCAGTGAGCCAATTAATTTACTAAAATATGGGGGGGGGGATGAATTGTTCTTTCAAAATTAAAATGAAATTTAGATCGATATTTTAAAATCCTGATTCAGCTGTCAAGCTCACTAGATGACTGACAAATCACTTAATATTGTCTCCTTGAGATAATATTCTAAGAGTAGTAAGGTATTCTTTTAAAAGTAGCATTTAAGAAATTTACACTTTAAGACTAGTTGAGAATAATTGTATTCAAAATGCAATGAAGGGAAAAATGAGTGATTGGTACAAAAAGACTATTTCTTATACAGTTAAAAAAAACTAATTATGCATTTGAATAAATGTATTTATATAAAAGCCAGGATTTGTTTGAGTGGAATACTCATATAGAGCATTAATTATTCATAAAAATGCTGAAAAACTGCATATAAGACTGAAAGGCTACAATTTTAAAAAATATATATTAAGGATATTATTCTCCTTAAGTAAAAAAAATCACAGAAACATCATCCTTGATTTTGCCATCAATAACTTTCAAGTAAAAACATGTAATGAATGACTATGCATTTATTAGATCCTTTCTTTTTATAGTGTTTTCTTTCTACTTATTTATTTCAGTGGACATCAACCAAAATACAAATTCTACAAGACAAAAAAGTGATGAGGAATTCCTTATAACAATCAATAGGAAGAGCTTTAAGAAGTCCTCTAAATATTTTAAAAAATTGTTTCACATGGGACATTTTCCAAGATCAAGGTGTGCAAGCCCCCTTTTATACAGTGCACAAAATTGTGTGTGCTTCTTCATGCCTTAGCCTATGCAAAATAAAACAATTCATACATTATCCGATGAGAAAATAATTTTCACAATCTAAGAACTTTATGAATTCTAAAAGGGGGGCCATGTACCATCCCATTGTGAATAAAGTAGCAAAGATTATACAATAGAAACTATAGAAAATGACAAGATTTAGCATCTGTGAACTGAAACAATTAAAACAAAGTTTACCTACTGCAAGATGTTTGAAAGACAAATGCTACATGAATTTCCAAGACAACTGCAAAAAAACATGTCTTGCCTCCATATAGAAGCAAAATGTCTTTAGGCAGGAAATGGAAGGTATTTGCTTCTACTCTTGCATATTATAAAATGCCTGGCTTAAAACAGTGAAGAATGCAAGGAGAGCATCCTTGCAACACTGAGAAAGGAAACTATAGTTCACTTCCAGCAACAGTCCTCCTGATAATTGACCAAGCTGGAGAGAGGAGGAAGCAAAGCGAAATGATATTTCTTGCCCACCCCTTATGTCAAAAGTAACCTTTTAAATACTTACGCAATGATCTTGAATATAAAATCACGGGAGCACAAAAATGTGAGTTACCTTTCATAGTCACTAATGCAAATTGTTTCTCATATGCCAGATCTGCCTGGTCAAGCTGACTTTCTTTCAAATCAAGAGATAGCAATGCAATGCATCCAAATAATTTAAAGAAAAATTATTTGAATCACATCAACCCATACAACCTCTTCCCCTGTTTTCTTTAAAAGTTAACAACTTACCGGTTGAGCCAAATCCACCAAGTGCAGACCCAATGGCAGCTCCCAAGGAGCTGCTACTTCCAAAGCCAAGAGATGTGTTTCCTGGTTGACCAGGACCATGTGAAAAGAGTGAACTACTCTGAGAATTATTGGTTAAAGTATTGTTGCCATAAAAGGAATTAGACTGTAGACTGTTGTTTGTCTGCTGTTGCTGCTGTTGAGGCTGAGGACCAAGGGGCCGAAAAAGCCCATTTGTGGTTCCTGTGATATTGTTTGCTGTTCCTCCAGCTGAAGCTGCAGCAGCTGAAAGACACCATGGTTTTCAATAATCAGTAGGAATGTAGAACATTTCAAGTTTTAGAAATAGAGCACTTAAAATTTTCCATACAAAGAGTTACGATGTCTAAGAAAAAATATTAGTATTCTGAGAACACTATCTTAAATAAATGGAGTTGTTGCACACAAATGGCTTTGAGTGTCCCTAAACACTCTCATCCTGTGATGGACAAATGCAAAGATCTGTGCTGGGCTCTGACAAATATTGCTAATATAGCGTTGAGATTTTCCAATTCTAAATTGTTAAAATACAAATGCAATGGCCCTTTAGTTTGTTTGTGAGCTTTAATATGTCTATCTATACGCACTTAATGAAGTGAAAGTTCATGCTGTATGCTAAATATAAAAATTGAATATAAATATAATGTATATAAGAAAAATTACAAATATTTAATTTAACTTTCAGTGTCATACTAATAATATGGTCAACAGCTGTTTTCCTGCATAAGCATTAAGAAATACTAAGACACAATCATATAGTTTGAATTAAAATTATAATTAGCAGTCAATATAGACTATAAAAATGTTTAAGTAAAAACAACAGGAGAGCCAGAAGGTTGATTTTTCTTTCCCCTCTGTTAGATAAGTGTAGACAAACTGAAAGCAATGAGTGAAGAATTTCCATGGGCATAGCAAATATAGATTCATCCCATGATCTTTCCCCTTCATAAAGACAACACAATTCTTGAGTTTGTTTAACTCTTTTTTTGGAGGGGGGGATAGAAGAATATGGTTCTTTGAAAAGTAAAGTTTATTCTAAATCGTATGAATTTCACACCCAAGTATGGCAAAAGCAGGACATGCACAAATCACATAAAAAAGCTTCAACCCCTGAACCTCTAAAAATGAACAAAAAATTGCAGCACTTTCAATGCATTTTAACTTTATATTTTACTATCAATTTGGTACCTTTACAATGCCCAATTATTTAATGCCCCCCAAAAGGAAAAAAATTTAGCCATTGAACCACTTCTCTATGTCCCAACAACAACATTCTAATCAAGATTTCTTAATGTAAAATGGCTACACAGATAACCTTTATAACAAATATACAGGTAGCCCTTGACCTAAAACCATTGGCTTAACAACAGTTTGTATTAACAATAGAGTCAGAAAAGATATTTTACAGTGTAAAGAACTTCTGTCCATCACAAAGCATCATGGTCAAATGACTAGGATCTGGGTGCTTCCCAATCTGTTTCCACTTGTCCCTGCAATCACGTGATTGTTATTTGCAACTCTCTCTGCTGACTTTCCCAGAAAGTCAATTGAGAAACTGAGAAGGAAAGTTGAAAGATGATGCTGCCTGCCAAGAAGATCTCTAGATTCTGGGGGTGATGGTTTCCTCTTGTCTCCGACATCTTTCAGTAGGCAGTTCTTGCATTCTTAAAAGAGCTGCCAGTGGAAGAATTTCAGCTCTGTGCTGCTTGAACTTGAAATCTAACCAGGCAGGCAGATTTTTCTCTCTGTTTTGCAGCTTCTGAGGTCAGAAACAGTTATGTGTACCCTATACTAGAACTCCCAATCCTCCTAATTTGGGACTCTGTCCATTTAATGACTTGCAAAATTGGTTAATGGCCATTGAGTATAACATCTTGCTTAATAACCGATTCACTCAGTGACCAAGATACTGGTCCCAATTGTGATTGCAAATTGAGGACTACCTGTATTTGTAATGGATGGAAAAAATATATTTTAACTATAGCACACTGGGACTATTGCTTCTTACTCTGTTCACTGTTGTTTCATCCAGACATTTTTTACACTATGCCACAAATAAAAAGAATGGGGAGTACTTCTGAATTAACCTAAGAAACTGTAACTGAAATCTTTTATGCCCTTGGGACAAATGACAGAATAAATGTCAAGAGAAATATACTAGATGAGAATGTTCCTGCATCTATGTCTGTGTGTATGGAAATGAATAAATATTCTGAATAACTGAATGATTGCAAAGCGGGAAAAGATCTGTTAGACCATTTAAAAAATAAAATTGCAAAAAAGCTACCATATTTTTGGAGTATAAGACGCACCTTCCCCCCCCAAAAAAGAGGGTGAAAATCTGGGTGCATCTTATACACTGAATACAGCATTTTTGGCCTCCCAAAACCCCACCACGCGCATTGCATTTTTCACAAAAACTGAATTTTTGTGAAAAACGGGGCATACAGAAGGTTTGGGAGGTCTGCAAAGTGCTCCTGGGGACTGGGGAGGGCAGAAATGAGTGAAAATGGGCCCGTTTTTCACACAAACAGGAATGTTTTTGCCCTCCCCAGCCCCCAGGAATACTCTGCAAACCTTCCAAACTCTCTGCACACCGCATTTTTTGTAAAAAAAAAAAAAAAGGGGCCCATTTTGGTGAAAAATGCACCTGTCTTTCACCTCCCCAACCCCCCAGGAGCACTTTGCAGGGCTCCCAAACTCTCTGTATACCATGTTTTTCACAAAAAAGGGGGCATGTGGAGTGTTTGGGAGGCCTGTAGAGTGCTCCTGGGGGCCAGAGAGGACAAAAACCTTTTTTTTTAATTTACCTCTTCAAAATCTTGGTGCGTCTTATACTCCGGTGTGTCTTAATAGTCTGAAAAATACGGTACTTACCTGCTTGTGCAGCTGCAGAACTGATGATAACAGGTGCTGAAGCCACCAACCTGACAGGTGCTCCAAGTCCAGTTCTGGCCCCTGGACCTACCACCAAGGCACCCGTCTGATCATAATAGGCAGTGGGGGCTAGCACTTGATAGCCTAATCAATAGAAAACACACAATCTAATAAGTTTTAGTGAGAATATTTCTTTTTACAGCTAACTGCCTATTTTAACTTTGAACAAGTGATGGGTGTCATCTGTTTTCTAGAACTGAAAACCCTTATTCTTTTTGTGCTTAAATATTACTGAGTACAGTACGCTATATATGTTTTTGTTCAAGGCTAAATAGATTAATACCAGAATGAACAAATAAGGCCATGCACCTGTCCTTCCCTCCTGCCTTCATCTAGTTATTCACTCAGGTGCCATCACATCACACTCTCCTGGTCTTTCCAAGCTAGGAGAAAAATGCAAGATGGATCCAGATCATTTTTCCTAGCCAGACAAAATGACGTTACAGAAGTGTTGATCACCCTTTAAAGGAAGCATTACGATAATACTGTTTCAAAGCAGACTATGTAAAAGATGTGTGGTAAAACAATAACAAATGAACTACAAAAGAATGAGAAATGCTGGTCATCCTAGCAACCTCTTTTACTGGGCCAGCTGAAGTCTTTGAGTTTCAAACATTTCATCAAAGAAGTTGGTCAAGGAAAGTGGGGGAGCTTAGCTCTATCAGATTATAATAGAAAGCCATATATTTAAGATCAGCGTCAAACTATGGAGTTTTCAGTGTTTGCTGAGCTTGCTTGTTTGTTTGCCGATGTTTCATTATCCAATTAAGTAACATAGTCACTATGAGCGTGGGGTTTGCTCCCTGTTTATGTATAGTAGCTTGCCCTGCCAATTTTGATGTCTGTAAGGGTGTTTCACAGCCTAATCAAGGAACTATCAAGGAGAAAACCTCACCCCCATCAAAACTGGCAGGGCAAGCTTTTGTATATAAATAGGGAACAAAATTCACTATTGCACAAGTATTACCTTTTTGGATAATGAAACATCAGCAAAATAAACAACCAAGCTTAGAGAGCACCAAGGTCTTCTTATATCAGATTATATTATTGGATGGAATGTAAACTGCAGATATATTAAATTTTATCAGGTACCAAGCAGTATAAGGTTGTGATAGCACTCTCCTAAAGCTTATTGCAAAGAAGCAGCAAGCACATGCTTTTAGATTCCACTTTATGAAATGTACTTTATATATTACAGCAATTAAAATAAAAATAACCTAGGCAACTTTTTTCTTATGGCCAATATTGTTTTATATAATACTCAAACAGATTCTAGCCACCCAACAAAGCAAACTACATTAGTAAGAATAAAACAGTATTGTAAAAACAGTTCCTGACAAATCTGCAATAGAAGATCAAGTTGTTTCTTCTAATGTGTCCTTGGTAGCAACATATGCCAAGTAAAAGGACTTTCTTGTTGAAAATGGGCAAGCTAATAACTGTCTTTAAACTGAGCCCAAATAGTTTAAGCTTTGAAAGTTAAAATCCTAACTTTAAATTGGATTGGAAAATGCATTGGAACAAATGCAGCTGGAGCAATATCGGCATCACATGAATGATCAGCAGGTTTCAACCATTATTTGTGCATCCCTATTCTGCAACAGGTGAAATGTCTGAATTATCACTGAAGGCAGCCTCATGCAGAACGTATTCAAACTGTCCATTTCAGAAGTCACCAAAATATGCACAATCAGCCCTTTTCAGGCAGGACTGCACTAGGGGTACTATTCCCACTGTGTAAAAAAGCAATTGTCACAATTCCCATAGGTTTCCCCAAAGTAGTGTCAAGTTATATGGCACTACACTGATCATTTAGTTCTTCATTCAGGGCAAATAAAACTAATCTACAGCCATAGTATTTCCTTTCCGAGGTGGCGCAGTGGGTAGAGTGCAGTACTGCAGGCCACTTCAGCTGACTGCTAGTTCAGTAGTTCAGCGGTTCAAATCTCACCGGCTCAGGGTTGACTCAGCCTTCCATCCTTCCGAGGTGGGTAAAATGAGGACCCAGATTGTTGTTGGGGGCAATATGCTGACTCTGTAAACCGCTTAGAGAGGGCTGAAAGCCCTATGAAGCGGTATATAAGTCTAACTGCTATTGCTATGCTATTGCTATTTATCCAGATTGGTCATTTTATTTGAACACAGCACCTCAAAAGCTTCTAGAGCCTCCAAAGTCCCCGATGAAATATACATGTCTAATCTATATTTTATTGGCTTGTTATTCCAAAATCATGAATGTTTACTTCAGCAGATTAATGTGCATAATGAACAACATAAGGATAATATTGATTACTTAGGGCATTTCTTAGGCTATGTGTATGATACAGAGGAGTAACATGCAGGCAATACAGCCTAAGGTAATTTTCCAAGGACTTTGGGCATCCTGTGCTCCTCCTGTTAAGTAATTTAGTAAAATACCATAATAAACAACATAATTCACAAATCCCAATTTTCTCCAAGCTGTCAAAATTTCCAGGTTATTTCACCTACTTATGATCTGATAATTTACCAAAGTAACAATAACTTGTGATTTTCTGAATAGTGTGCTAAAGGTTCTAACTCCTCCAGCTGGCATGGCCAATATAGTTACTAATATAGTAACTATAATATAATAATATAGCATAGTGATTATAGTTAGTAATTTCTGCATGATTATAGATATGTAATTGTGGTGTACCAGGAGGTCTGAAGTTATTTCTGTCTCCAAACCAATAGTAAATCTGAATTACAATGTATCTAAGTAGTCAACATAATTGAGAAAGTTCTGCAGATAGGGCAGAGGTGTTCTAATATTTGATGCTATTGCTTTGTTTGGCCTCTCCTAAAGCCTGTTCTCACCCAAAAGGGATCTACAAAATTACGTTGGCGAAGTGATCACTTCATGCTCTTATCACCATTGCTAGAGTAAGATCGAAGGCAGACTTACAAATTTCCTGGCATTCATGCTTCCGCGAGAACCCTTGATACTTTTATTGATCTGAGCCTTCCAAAATATTATGTGAATACTAGTATGAATATTCCTTAATTCCAAATAAAAGAGGAGGAAATCTTAACAAGGCTATATTTTCTAGAAAATTCCCAAGGCATTACAAATCCATATGATCTATCATTCCTCTGATCTCATGAGGTAAAATGCGACAACTAAGTTATAGTGGCAATTCTCTCTTGATTTTAGCAAAATGCTCCTCATGCTACTGTACCTATCCTTATTAACAAGAATACTAACATCCATCAAAGAAATTAAAGCAAGTAGAAACTTCAGCAGCATGATCCAGCATCCCATCCTTAAAGAGCAGTGGTTAATCATGTTCTGAGTGACAACATTCTACAGACATAATCCTAGAAAAAATTGTTATCTGATGTCTGGCATACATCTTTCTTTAGCATGAAATAAGCAAATATATATAACAGGCAAAAAGATAGCAAAACAGATAATGCAGAGTTAAGTCGTGACTACTCATGTATTGTCAGGAGAATATGCTTCTGGAAAATGGAATTACTGTGTTTCGTATTATAGATGCATATACAAAACTAAACTGTGCTGTTCTGTTCTACTACCTTCGCTAATATTTTCACGTGCTAGCAAATGATCAGGTTTTCACTGCTTTCTGCTCACTGCTTCTCTGTAAAGAATGTAGAATAATCTGTTAGAGGATATTAAAAGTAAAGTAACAATTTACTTAAAACTGAATGTGCATCATAAGCAGTACTAGATATGTAAGAAATAAGTACGTTAACATCATAAGATGTTCTAAATAGTATGGTGAGATTAGTCCTAATATTATGCATCTGTCCATTCCTGAAGTTTGATCGGGAGGTAAAGAATAAAATTAGCTTGTCCCTCCCCCACCCCTAAAATAAGCAAGAATTCTAAGGAATAATGTCAAGTTTTTCTTATTTGGTTCTCCTACTGGCTGAAGCAGCTGTAGTAATCAGGATCTTACTAATACAAAGTTGGTTTACATCAGTCTTGTTACTGTAGAAATTTCCGCTGGCAGAATGAAAGCTAAACTATGCCAAGTAAGAAGAGTACTTGTCAAGAGGATAGCAGAGCAGAATAGCTACTCATTTAAAAAGGTGTATATGAATACACTTCTCTTTGACTGCCATTCATGGCTGTGGCATAATTTCACAACAGAATTGTTAACTATATGGAATATACAGGTAGTCCTTGACTTAAGACCACAACTAAGTCCCACTTTTCCATTCCTAAGAAAGACAATTGTTAAGTTCTGCTCCATTTTACAACCTTTTCTTGCCACAATAGTTAAGTGACACACTGCAGCTGTTAAGTTTGTAACACAGTTGTTAAGTGAAAATCTGACTTCCCCATTGATTGTGCTTGTCGGGTTACAAAGGCTGATCAACATGACCCTGGAATACTGTAGCCATCATGAAAACATGCCATTGATCAAGCATGTCACCATAGGGATGCTGCATGGGTCATAAATATGAAAAATGATAATAAATCACTTTTTTCACTGCCACTGAAACTTTGAACAGTCATTAAATGAATGGCTATAAGTTGAGGACTATCTGTACTCCATATTGACTTTGAGTTCTAAAAAGAAGGGATTACTTAATTATTCTACAAGTATGAGCATGCTAGTGATGTAGCACCAATCATTTTTTATTTCAATTCTGCTTACTAAAAGATTCTCCTCAGGTAAAATACACTTGAAATATCCAAAATTGAGATCTACAATGTTTTCTTGGAGTCTTTTCATAATACTGAATTTAATCATTCTTGATTTACCTAAGCCACTTCAATTATCGTTGGACGAACTTAATCAATGTGAAATGGATTAACCTTATCATTGACTTAATCATTATAGCATTTATTTGACCTTGTATTTTAGCAAATATGCTGATTCTTTTTTTCTTTAAACTTTTTCTTTTTAAAAAACAAATGTACCTGTTTAAATCTACAAAAATACCTAACTGCAATTTACTGTACAAAATCTCTGGTATCTTTATTTTACTAGAATAATTTTAAAAGAGCAGAGGGTGAGGTGGAAATATGATAGGACTTTGTTCCAAGTATACATGGATAGATACCCATTATCCTAACGAAGAACTATATGTGTTTACTTCGCAAGAAATGCTATTATGTTTCCTTAGACTCTCTTTAATGCTTAAAATTATAAACAGTCTGGCTTTGTCAACTAAAATTGAATTCAATGCGAGTGAAACTACATGGCACTGATACATAATGAAGCTATATGCAGCATGATTTATATTGTAACACAATATATTTGTATATTTGTACCTCTGAATGCTAAGGGTTCCTATGCCTTCTGTTTGTTAGTTTAACAGTTAAATGCAATTTTAAAAACATTCTAAAAAACTTTAAAAAGCAATATTATGCAATGGCCAAGATCAAATTTCTCACTAGCAAATTTGTGCCACAACAGCAGTATATGTAAATACCAACTGACGTTTGTCTAATATAATATGTAAATCTCAACTGCAAATGTTTGTTCATTCTTTTTTTTTTCCATGTAAGGACTGTGTAACAAGTTAGATTACTATATTTAGAGAAAAGGGTACCTGGTCCTTGCAAGAAAATGCAAGGAAGGGAAAGAGGGAGAGAGGATGGATGGACATAGATAGAAAATATTCACGCAACAGACTTAATTAGATCAGAGAAGAGACACTAATGTGTGATGAGAAACATGATAATCCAGTCAATAGTAGAGGCAGGACCAATTAAAAATTCAAACTATCTCCACCAAGCAGTACTACAAAACTGATGCTCATCAAGCATCTTCTTTGTGTTCTTGTTCTGTTTTACCTACTGCAAAAGGGTGCATGGTTAACCCACACCCATCCATGATCAAAGCACCCTGGATTTCTTATTTGTTCCAAGGGGCTGAAGGGGAGAGAGAGAGAAGGAACTGACAGGCTCTCAGACTTCTTTGCAGCAACTGAAAAGAAATCTGAAATGGTTGACTGAAGGATCAACTGAAACTGTAATCCTGGTGGAACAGGAGTGATTCAACTGGCCAAAGGAACACCTGACTTTTGTGCCATACTGCACAAAAAGTACCACAAAGTTTCACCTTCTATTCTGAATATCATCCAATGATTCATTTGCTAGGAAGATGAAATATTCCAAATGAAAAGTGCCCGAAATTACCCTTTTGCACTCATAGGCAAAGCAACTATAGCTGTGGATCGTGACCCGTCAAAACCGCGTTCCACAAAAGCGCGGTCGACGAAATCGCGTATGTGACATCATCACAACGCGGCGAAAAAGATCGAAAAATTGAAATAAAAATTAAATTACAGCAAGCCAATTCACATAAAGGTAAGGGTTAGGTTAAGGGTTAGGGTTAGGTTAAGGGTTAGGTTTAGAGCGTTAGCGTTACGTTTAGCGTTAGGTTAAGGGTTAGCGTTAGGTTTTGCGTTAGGTTAAGGGTTAGGTTTAGGGTTAGGTTTAGGGTTAGGTTTGGGGGGGTTAGGGTAAGGTTTTCGCTTTATTTTTACATTTTTCGATCTTTTTCGTCGCGCTGTGATGACGTCACATACGCGCTTTCATCGACCGCGATTTTGTCGTCCGCGGTTTTGTGGTGGAACCGCTGTGGATTACTAGCAAGTTTAAACTGTTTGACAAAATCTTACCATTACGCAATAAAGAAACTCCATAATAGCTAGTTGCAGCTTTGCGGTTTGCATAAAAGCAGAGAAACAGCTGCATTATCAGCAGTGCAAAGCTTAAATGCTATGCATGCAAATTCAGTTTCTAATTTAGAAATGCATACATTACAAATCTAGTTTAGTGTTAACCAAAGGAAAGAATACATATAATGTTGATATTAAATAAATTAGTGTAGATTAAGGCAGAATACTTTTTAAAAAAAATATAACATTTCTAAAATGTTGATGAACTGAGTTATAAATTATGTATTACATATTATAACAAATACTACATACATTTTAAGATTAACACATCAAAATGGTGCTGGATACAATGCACATAGGAACTGTCTTTCATTTATGGTTCATTTTCTATTTTAGAAGGTTCCTGACATGGATATTTTGGAAAGTACCCAATGCTGCAGCAGAAAACAAACTACAGAAATAAATCAAGGGCCATTTTTAACATGAACGCTATTATCATTCCCTAGTTTTCCAACTCTATTAAGTGGGAGATTAGAACTAGGGAATTTTAATTTGGGGGGAGATAGTATAGATACGACACCCTAGGATAGAGGGCTGGAACTAGGTTACTACATTAAATATCATCCCCAACTCTTTGCTTTTCTCCCAATGCATTCTTCTGTGCTGATCCTGACAGCTATAAACACGTCGAAAATCACATTTCAGAGTTTTATTCGGGCTAAATAACAGTTATAAAGAAATTACAGCTAAATAGGCTATTGCGATAACATCAAGATTTCAGGATGTTTAAACTGAGTTTGTTTTTAGTTTTCTGGACTCATCGTTATATACCTGGCATGCCGGTGGCAAGACCCTGGCCAAAAGCCAAAGCTGGATTTGCTGCTGCAGCTGCTGCAAGGGACTCTGCCTGCTGCCCTTGCTGACTCTGGTTGGGAGTGAGAGGGCGCTGATTACCTCCAGTACGAAGAACCTACAAAAGACCAACAATGGCTTTCGTTGTATTTTTTTACATGTATAAACAAAAGAAATGTGTATTAGGAGCAAATTATGTTGATAGAAAATATACAGCACAAGAGGTGCAAGTTCAAGACATGAAGTTTGGTAGAATCCAATACTGCTCAATATAATTCAAGAAATGGCAAGGAATTAAATTCCACACATTGCAGTAGGTGAGCATGGCAAACAGGTAAGAATTTCATCTTTATAGCCATCTTACGTTTCTTAACGTTCTTAAAATTGCAATTATCAGAAAATTGGGATTACTAGGTTTAGTGAAATATTTACTCTCTTAGATCATTGCAGATGTAATGCTTGTTGGCTCAAAATCATATAGAAAGAATTGTTAACCGATAATAATTATCTCTTTCTTAGCACATCTTGTTTAAGTGGAAGTTACTTCAGTACTTTTAGCTATGGTCAACGTTTTGCCAATCACAGTCAGTACAGATCAGGCTGAGCTCCCCAGGACTGTATTTTTACTCTACAAACATTTCAAATTATAGATAATAAGCATCTTTAACCTGTTATTCAGATGAAACTGAACAAACAATATGGTAAATCACAAAAAGGGCATTAGGTGTAAAAAGATTAATAAACTAATTTGACATATGACCTCAACAACAATTCTGGAAAATGTCAATTGGTCTTACCTGGAACTGTATTCTCATAGGATGGGGGAAGTGTCCATATACATTATTCATGATTTAATGTTCTGTCTTCTTTATCAAAGTTATTTTTTATAATTTTTTTTACTAGATAATTATTTTAAATTGCCATGTGTTTTAAGCAATTTTTAGCATTTTTGTCTAAAGTTATATATCCAATTATTATTATTAACTATCCTCATGAGAAATAAATAAATTTCTCAGTTTTGATGTGTAATAGGAAACAGGATGAAACAAGAAGTGTCACTCATAAAATTCTGTCCTAAGGCCTAGTGCAACCAAAGTCTGATGCAGTCATTTTGCCTCAAAATCATTATCATATGCAAATTTCTTGAGTTTTTCCAATTAATCATGAAGTAAGTGAATAGGTTAATAGTAGTGATCATTAACAAAGTTTAAAAATTAATTTTAAAGCCACTTGTTAACTATCCTTCAATTACCGTATTTTTCAGACTATAAGATGCACCGGTGTATAAGACACACCAAAATTTCGAAGAAGTAAGAAAAAACAGTTTTTGCCTTCCCTCAGCCTCCAGCAGCACTCTGCAGGCTTCAGCAGGGCTGGGGCAAGGCAAAAATGCCCCCGTTTTTGCCTTGTCCCAGCCTTGCTGAAGCCTGCAGAGTGCTGCTGGGGACTGAGGGAAGACAAAAAAGCCTCCATTTTTGTGAAAAACAGCCCGTTTTTCTCAAAAATGGGATGTGGGGTTGGGGCTTCAGGAGGCCAAACGTGGCTGTATTCAGTGTATAAGATGCACCAACATTTCCATGCTCTTTTAGGGGGGAAAGGTGCGTCTTATACTCCGAAAAATACAGCAACTTATTACTAAACTATATATCATTAAATCATTAAATTTGTATGGTAGTTGGCAGGTAACTATGGAAATGAGAAATAGTGTGATCTACAAATATGTTGTAGGGCATGCTAATGGGATCAGATGTCTCTGTGATCTTTCAAATATAAATTACAGTAGGGACCAGGTGAGAGAAATCAATAGCTTTCCAACTTATTTCCAAGGTAAAACTTAGAGCAAGTCATCCTTCAGGTTGATTTATTTCTGGCTTTCTGCCATTTTCTGAATATGATCTTTGTTGCTGCAGAGTGTTGCATACACACACACAAAGCCAACATGATGCCTATGTGAATTCAACTGGTGAACAGGGGGAAAAAAAGCTTAAGTATCTCTGGTTCAAGAATCAAGTTTAGTCAACATCATGGTTTATAGAAACTAAAAATTGCAGGCCGACCTGAAAATGAAATACACTTTAATCAAAGGTTTTGGATTGCTACATCTAAGAAATATATCAAGCCGTATAGAAGTATTTCCCCAACACATCACACCACACCACACCCACACACACACACACAGAATATATAGCTTGCTAGATGTCAAAATATACAAGCAAAGAAATATTTTGGCATGTCTGTCTGTCTGGTTTACCTGCTGCTGTCCTTGTTGTGCCTGTGATGCAGCCTGCTGATTGGCAGTGCTGTTTGCTGCGGCGGCTGCTTGCTGTTGAAACAAATTGGCTGGATACACGCCCCAAGGAACTCCATAATACTGAGGAGGAACAACTGCTGGCCCTGACAAAGAAAAGATTTTTATCAAAATATTTATATTTTTAATTTCTAACGCTTTGGCAACAAAATTAACTTGATCATACTTAATATTATCATTAATAGCAAACATCACTACATATGTGATATCAACATTCCCCCAAGAAAAACCTTAAGCCCCCTGTCAACCAAAAGATCTTTTGTCCCTAACAGTTGAAAACAATATATGGGAGGTTAGTATAGAATCAATTAAAGAGTATGTCTGAAACACAAGCCGATCAAATCGAATCTTTTACAATTTGATTTTAGTGAGACAACTATGGTTTTCTTTCTTTCTCCCATTAAAACTAATGTTTCCTGTGTAATCTGATATATAATATACGAAGAATAGTTCAAGTGAAGCTTTCCAATAATTTTATCAAGTTCTTGCTCATTTTCCACCCATGCATCATCTGAGGCACATAAGGTAGCAACATTTCCTAAGCAATCTTTTTAAAAATTGTAGTGTAGAAAACACACAGTGGAAAATAAAAAAATCCATTTAATATTAATACTTATTTTTGTTTTAGACTGCAATGTTTCCCAAAGGAGACAAAGTGGCATACAAAAAGGTAACACGATTAAACCATTAATCCAAGACAATAAGAATGCCACAAATTAAAGCAGTTTTAAAAAGCAACCAGGGTTGTCTGATCCTAAACAGTTATTTTACAAATACTTGGTTGGATAGGCATATTTTAGTTGGTTAAAACACAGTAAGCCTGGGGGAAAGCCATATACTTAGAAAAAATTTCATAATTGGAGTTTCATTAGAGAAGGCTGTACTTTTGTCCACTGTACTGTGAACTGAAGCTACCAGTGGGACTATGAATAAATCCTCCCATATTTTCTTAATGCACAGACCAGATAATTTACTAGGAAAGAAATTTGGATACTAAACTGTTTTATAACAGTAATGATTCTCAAACTATGATTCCACAAAAGAGTCCTTAATTTGTCTCTCCTTTTTAAAAACTTCATTTTACTATAAAATACTAGTAGCTATAGCACATGTAGTCCTCAATTTACAACCGGTCATTTACTGACTGAAGGGACACAATATAGCCTGTAAAGCCCTTCTGGCAGTTGTGAAATGTCATGCTACCTCCCTACAGTCACAACCATATTTCAAGCAGTTGACAACTGGCTCAGATGTACAACTGGTTTCAACATCCCACGGTCATGTGGCCCCCAATGTGTGATCCAAAAATGCCCAATTGGGAGAATAGATTAGGACCTAAGATGTGATTTGCTTAATGACCACCACAAAACAATCATCAAACAAGTCTGCTCATGTGGGAGTCTCAACTTACAACTGTCATGATTTACAACCAAAACTCTGGTCCCAATTGTGGTATTAAGTCAAGAACTACTTGTACTGTTTAAATAGTATTGATTGGAGATAATTAACTCTCTAACGTTTAGATAAATTATTTTTTTAAATAAATATGCCCATTTAATCCTTCTTCAAGAGCTGCACTGATTCTGCTTGCCTCCAGGTACAATTCAAGTTGCTACAAACTTTTCTACGGCAGTGTTACCCTCTAGGACAGGGGTGTAAAACTTGATTTCATTGAGGGCCGCATCAGGGTTCTGTTTGACCTCAGAGGGTCAGGAGGGCTGACCATGGTTGGCATTTGACACGTGCTCAAGGTGCATTTTTTCCCTTTTCTTTCTTTCCACAGTTCTTTACTATAACCATTTTCCTATCTATTCTACCAGATGTTACTGACAAACTGTATTTTTTGGAGTATAAGACGCACCCTTTTTCCTCAAAAAAGAGACTGAAAATCTGGGTGAGTCTTATACATCGAATACAGCATTTTTTGCCTCCTGAAGCCCCACCCCTTCACCAAAATGGCCATGCATACCCTTATCGAGGCTTTCAGAGAGCTCCTGGGGGCTGGGGAGGGCAGAAATGAGTGACAAACGGGCCTTTTTGCCCCCCCCCAGTCCCCAGCAGCACTCTATAAGCCTCCATAAGGCTATGCGTGCATTTTTTTGACAAAAAAATGGGCCTTTTTGTGAAAAACAGGCAGTTTTTTGCTAGTTTTGGGGGGGCCCAACCCCCAGGAGCACTCTGCGAGCCCCACCCCAGCTATTCATGCCTTTTTAAAAAAAAACAGGCCTGTTTTTGTGAAAAACGGGCTATTTTGGGGAGGTTTGCAGAGTGCAAACCCCCCCCTTTTTGGAAAGCTGTTTAACTGATTGATGAGAATTACATTGAGAATTACATTCTGCTGTGCCAGCAGAAACAAAGTCTTAGGTGCTGCAGATTGTCAGCTATTTCCTTCTCCAGCACATGGATAAGTACACCTGGAAACATCTACCTACCTACCTACCTACTCTCTCTTCTGTAGCAATAAAAATGTAATTACATATGCAAATATGGTATATACTCATACTCTAAAAAGACAGCAAGAATACTTGGGGAAGGCTAGAAGGTATCTTGGCTGATGTACTTACACACTGCTGGAAAGTGAAATCAAATGTCAAGAAGGAATGACATTAAGAAAAAAAGACAGAATTTTGAAACACTCATACAAAAATAGCACCATCTGTTAGGGAGTCTATATAAATTTTTGCTTAGATATTTTACACCAAGAGAGAGAAAACAAAAGCTGTATGATAAAATGATGCAACATTTTAAAGAAACAGTTACAATACTGCAATGGGAAGAATTGCCAACTAAATCTAAATCTAACCAAGTTAAAATTTAAAAGAAAGAATTAAAAGAAAATCGGTACAAGATATTCTACAGTTGGTATACAACTCTATCAATAATATCTAAGATAGACAAGTCATACAGTAATAAATATTGGAACTATCATAAAACCAGTGTAGTGGATATGTAAAAACCCACAAAAGTATTAGAAAGCTATATATAGCACAACACAGAAAATTTTGGAATTTTAAGTGAAAATGAAATTGTTTTTTATTAGTTATAATGTCAGCAAAACTCAACAAGAAACATTAGAATTTAATGAAAGATATGTTTATAGCAGTGAGAATGAATTGTGTTTAACACTGGAAGAAAGATACAATTCTATCCGATTGGGAACTTAAACATGGAGTATTCAGCAATGGCAAAACTAACAGTATATATAGATATAGATATATGCAAAGAATTTTAACCAAATTTAAGCAAGACTGGTTCTCAAACAAACATCACAGCACAAGGTAAATATAATCACTTACCATCAGGCATCTAGGGGGCTTAAATGTCTACAATACTGTAAATCAGCAGATATACCAAAAAGGGAAAGTTAGAAACCCAATAGTTCTTTTTCCTCTCCCTCTTTTATTTATTTGGTATTTTAATAATTCTTGCTAAATCTGTAATCTTCCCCCCTTTTTATTTACATTATATACAGACTTTAATGCGACCTGTAGGAATCTCTTTTTTTAATGTTATTTCAGTTCTGGAGGAAAAAAGTCAAATAATTTCATGCTTGCAATATCAATGTCCTAAATTGTAATGAATTCTGATAAGAGTATTTATCTTCTTCTTTTACTTCTAATGTTCTTAATTTATCTAAGCAATGTCAATATATTTTAATTAATGCTGTACAAGCATCACTGCCTTGAAATAATATAACAGATCCAGACTTCCAGAATATAATAAAAAAAGAAAAAATAACCTCACATTAAAAAATAGAGGATGGGCAACAAAATACAAACAACACAAATCATTATTTTAACCATTCAAAAATGAACTCCTTAGAGATCTAAATATAAGGAGGAGGATTTATCCCATACTTTCCAAACATTTATTTAGTACCATGCAATGGACACAAAAGTTTAAAAAAAAAAAGTATATTCCATTTATTTAACCTTTCCTTTCAAACCAACAGCTGCTTTTCTTTAGCAGCGCTAATAGATTAATGCTTGATGTGCCAACTTTTGATCGACCACCTTCCCCTACTTATTTCTAGATAAGTGAAGCGATTCTAAACTGTATAATGACTGAACCTTTCTCTCTTATTTAATATTATGTAACGTAAGATTTTTCTATGGATACAGTATGAATGCACTCTATAATCTTGTCTCTCTGTCTGACTGTATTCTATTTCTGCAACCTACCTACTTCCTTATTTAGAATTAAGGAACGAATTATAAATTACTGACACCAATTTTCCCTCTGTTAATTAGGCTGGCAGCAGGCTTCTCTCCAAGTGGCAAATCTTTGATTTTCCACCCTCTTGAGAAGGACAAAGCAGACAACAACACCTAATGTATCTTCCCAATCATTCAGTACTCTTTTCTGAATTGTGCTCAAAACTCTTCAGCTATCTTTTCCAGATCTCTCAATAAATTAATAAAGACTGTCAAACCCAACTGAGCTATATATCAGCCCACATTATACCCTATTATTACCACTTTAATACCATAAATCTTCAACAACCAGAGCAGTCTAAGTTCATTTTAGTTGCCAGTCACTTTGTATCTTTCTTTCAAATTTTATCCCAATTCCAGTCAATATTTTAGAGTTCTTTTGATAATATAAGATTCCACCACTAAGGCCAATGCAATAGCCCTTCCTCCTTTGATGAGAAAGGCTTCTTTATAGAAACTTTTGCCTTATTAGCAAAATTGTTACACAGCATTTGTTTCAGTCACTGTATATATAGTAAAAACTGCCAGTAGGAGTCAGGCTGAAACCAGGCTATCATAAACCAAAAAATGAGGCTGTAAAGGCATATGCCAATTACACCGGGCTATAGTGATCCAAATAAGGTTGCAGACTAAATATTTATTAAGAATAAAATTAGATGAGACTAAATAATATGCATCAACAGACAACAATAGTAGAACAAGAAACGGTGGCACTTATAAACATTATTGGAGGGTAGGGGCTAGTAGAATCTGTCTTTTTCAGCCTTAAATAATATCTGCCTCCATCTAGATCTAGAGGACCCCTATGATAGCCTGGTTTGTGCTTGTCATCATAGGTTTACCTGGAATTAGTATTTAGAAAACGTATTCTATGCCTACAAATCATATAGATTAATAAAACTGAGGATAAATCATATTCATTTATGATTTCAATGAGCCTTCCAATCAGCAGCTTCCTAAATAACAAAGTCCCTTAGATAGCCATACAGAAATAATTTAAGCCCAATAAAAAGTAATTTAACTATGTACATATTAAGGTAGCAAGTTAGATGATGCTATCTATTTGATTAGGGATTTTAATCCAAGAATGACAATCTCTGTTCTCAAATGTCAGGTTTGATTCATTTTATCTGATGGTGTCAATTTATAATTAAAATATTGAAAATAGTGATATGCTCCTCTTTTCTGCCTTGTCCCAATCTTGTGACACCATTCAAAAGAAAGACAATAAATTCCCAACATTTGGTTTAGTTTTTCTGCTCCGAGTGTTGGGCGAAGAGGACATGAGACTTGGCAGACTAAGAAAAATAGGAGTAGAAAAGTCAAATTAAAATCTTGGTTTGAATTCATTCCATAGACATGGATACAAAATGAACAGGATTGAATGCTATGATGTCCATAGTAAATTTGATATTTGAAAATCTAGGGGAACAATCTGACTAACCTGGATGATTAATACTTTTTAAAGCAAAGGTTTTTAAAATATGAAATACTAGAGTTATCTGAGAACAGTAATGCCTTACCTGCTAAGGTAGCTGCAGCAGCCAAGCCTGCTGCTGTATATGGGTCAGCACCTGGGGGAGCAGCACTGATAATATAGGGATTTGGCACAAAAGCAGCTGGAGCCAAGCCTGCCGAAAATACACCTGTTACAGTAACAAAAGGTTCAATTTCACCAAAAACAAACACAGCACATAGTTGTACCACACAAGTTTTTAAATGCTACAAGTTTGATGTGATTTCAGAGAATAGTGGTAGAAAATTAAAAAGGTTTTAATTTGTAACTGACAATTTCATTTTCTCTGCTGATATTAAAAATTCAGTATGTAAAATATAGAAGTAATATGCAATAGAGCATTTTGTAAGCTCATTCCACACTAGAATGTATATTCCAATAAAATATTTTTATTTTGCTATTACTGTGACTCTACTTCGCATTTTCACAATCTTCATTGTCAAGAAGGCTCATATACAATGTAGTGCAGGTAGAAAGCAGTTCACACAATGCCTGACCTGCATCCACTAAAGATCAAGTGGAAGAATCTGGCACTTCTCATTAAGGTTCCCGGGTTTAGATAATTCCTTCCCTCCAACTGCAGCAGCTAAAGCATGGCTTAACTATTCGGTAAGATCTACCAATCCTATTGATAGTCTTTTAAGGAGGAAACAAGAGCCATTTTGCAGTTAGAGGGAGAAAATCAATTGTACATATTTCTGCTTATTACCACTGGCAAAAAAAAACCTAAATGTTTCTACCAAATCTCTCTCTCTCTCTGTGTAGACACACACAAAATATCACAGTTTCCTATAGCAGCTGAAATCCAGAAACTTTTGATTACAAACTTTAAAATGTCTCACCTATATGTGGTTGCTGAGCTGCTGCCAGTGCATACTGTTGTTGTTGTGCTGCTGTTAACTGCTGAACAGTAAGAGGATTAGTCCTCTGAAATATCTAAGACAAAAATGACAACAAGCAAAAGGGATTTGATTTTTGAAGGAACACACTTTCTAGTCCTATTTAATTTATAAAACTGGCCCATTGTTATTCGATGGAGTGTTATGTACAGGACTGTTCAACACTGTGAATTTCAAATTTAAATAGAAATAATTCTTCAAGAATATTATGAAAGAGTTCCACATTATAATGGACTACTACCAGAAATGCTACTTCTGCTTCTTCTTTCTCTTTAATATACTAGCTGGTGATAGAATTAATTAAATTAGATTAAATTATCTTGAATAAGATACAACTCAGACACCATGTATAATATTGAGCTATGAATTATGATTCATAAATGACAATAGCTGAGTTTATTCAGAGTAAGGCATTATGACCGAGATTATATGAATCCAGACAGTGTCTTCCCTTGATAATGGAATCGACCTGGCGTAAACAATTTTTTTTACTACTTTTTTTTTTAAAAAAAGGACAACAGCAACAGTAAAAAGAGATGGAGCTACGCTCCCATTTTTAGTTGAAGCCAACATTATACAATGCTGTAATTCCAACCATTAATATGGCTATAAAAAAATACTAACTTGTTGTTGTGAATTGTAATCGAAGAGTCCCACAGTAGCTCCTGAAGAATCCATTTGTACCTGATTTCCAGGATAATCAAACTGCAGAGAATCAAGACCCACTTGTTCCATAGCATCCAAATTCTGAGATTCGGAGTTTGAAAATTCTTCCACCAGTGGCTTGTGAGTTGAAGGATTAGAAAGCGAAGACAAGCCTTCAGCGGTGTTAGGGTTTGGACCCAAACGCTCAGTTACTTCAGTTGGGGATGCTTGTCGGCTTCCAGGAGTACGACTGCTTAGAAAAAAAATGAAAAACAAAAATCAGCTTTTATTTTAAAAAAACTGGCTAAAAAGATGTTGAAAAACTTTATATATGTAAAGATGTCATCATAATTTTTTGCTCCTTTATTTATAAGAAAATGGCACACAACTGTTCTATAAGATAGTTGAAATAGTTTGAAAATCAAATCCATCTATAACTTTACATTAACTGGTATCTAATTCAAAAAATGACGTACAAAATAACTGTTATTTTATGTTATGTAAATAATTACGTTCAGGAGCAGTGGAATGCTAACAACGAATGGGAAAATTAGCATGCTTGAATGATTTATGCCCCAAAACGTACACATTAAAATATACATTCTCAACTTTTTGCTAAAAAATATGATAATCTTATAAAAATGCATTTCCCTTTTTTCTCAATAACTCTAACCCTAAAAAAAATATGTTTTATTTGTATCTGTGATAAATATAGCTACAATTAATGTTTGTGATCAAAATTTGTAGTAACTATGCTATAGTAGAAAGCTCAGACTTTAAAAGAATAGATCTACAATTTGAGGGTAGTGGTGGTGATGATGATAGGAGAGCATGCTTGGCAGGATATGGGAAGCTCAAGCTCCAAAGCTAAGTTCATGTCTTCAAAGCCAACTTAATTGTGAATCTTAAAAGGGCGGCATTAAAGAAATCCTATTTTGAGTCAATTAATTACACAGCAGGCCTATAATAGGAGCTATAACTGTATTTCTTTTACACTGAAAAAGATACATAACTGAATACCATTTCTACTACAACATTTCAGGCAAAACCATATTTTGAAGATAAAACGAAGAAACTAGTTTGTATTTTTAAAAAACACTTGGATTTTGGCATAATATAGATCGAACAATATACAGCAGCTAGAAACAATGTATATTCTGCATTGGGAACATTTAAGAGCTATCAGACCACAAATAGTCAATTTGGGAAGTATTGACTCTCTGGTCACTTATAGGACAAAGAAGCAACCATGCTCCTTTTACAAGAGAGAGCGCCTATATGATTAAAATATGAACATAAAGTAAGCTAGAACCATGGATTCCAAACTCTATTCAGTGAAAGACTCCAAATGAAAATGTACCACAAATCTGGCTTTCTAGGTTCTACCCACTGTTTTTCTAAAAATTCCTAAAAAGGTGGGGATTTTTAGCAGTCTTAGAGATCCCAAGAATGTAAGATGGTTGCATTATAAGTGAGATTTCAGTGAATTCTCCTGTGTTTATATTTTGTTTAGTTTATGTAAGATTTGTTTTTAATTGATTTATTGTACAATGCCCAGAGTCATGATAGTAGGGTCGGCTGCTATATAAATGTAATAAACAATCAAACAAATATCCAATGAAGAATAGTCTTCTAGTAGATAATAGTCTACTATCTCCCTGGGAAATAGGTATCACGTCAAACTGCATTTATAGACAGATATTTTTTTCCTCAGATTCAGACGCGACCTGTCTTCCTGTAATAATCTATCAACTGTTTCTTGTACCTGGGACACAGAAGAATAGTCTTGACTTCCTTCTATGTGATTTGTTTTGGGGTATAGGTCTGAGATGGTGAACCTATGGCACGCGTGCCACAGGTGGCATGCGGAGCCCACTCTGACAGTACACAAACTGTTGCCCAGGTCAGCATCACCACACGTGTGCACACGCCTCCCGCCAGCCAGCTGATTTTCAGGTCTCTGCTGAGAGACCCGTGCGCATGTACAGGGGTGGGGGAAGCATGGGGAGGCACAGCACACACACCCAGCTCCATTTTTTGTGCCTGGAGGCTTTGAGGAGGGCCTCTGGAGCCTGGGGAAGTCTGTTTTCACCCTCCCAGAAGCTCAAGGGAAGCCGCCGGAGCCTGGGGAGGGCGAAAAATGGGACTTTCTGAAGTTCCGGAAGTCCACAAATGGGCCTGTTTCCGGCCTCTGGAGGATCTCTGGAGCCTGGGGTAGGCCATTTCGCCCTCCTGGAGGCTTGAGGAAAGTCTCTGGAGCCTGAGGTGGGCGAAAACTCCCCTCCCCCAGTGTGGTGCAGGAGGATGAGTAGGCTGCGTGGGGGGGTGTTTCCGCACGCATATGCGCAGGGTATGAATCACATTGTATTGTGGGTGTGAGCATGCGCGCACACAATTTTAGCACATGAGGATAAAACGGTTAGCCATCACTGGTATAGGCAGTCCTTCTTAATAATGATAATAACGACTGGAATTTCCATCATTAAGTGATGGAGTCATAAAGCACATTATGTAACCCCATCGTTTAGTGATGGCAATCCTGGCAGAATGTTTGTTCATAACTGAGGATCACCAATTATTAACTCGGGACTTCTTCCTGATTTTCTGCCAGCTTTTAAGCAACGTTAATGGGGAAGCTGACAGGAAATTGTAAGAACCAGCAGCTCATAAGCAAGCCAATGCAAGGCCAAGTGGCTGTAGGTGCAAGCATGGCCATGTGGAAGGTGGGAGGACATGCAGGAAAGTGGCTTGAGTGGGAATGATTTACAGGAATGGTTTACAACCTTCCTTGCCAACTTCCCCAGTGACTTTGTGGGAAGCCAGCAGGGAAAGCTGCAAATGGCAATCATATGATATGGGATACTCCTGAGTGCAAGCCAATTGCCAAACCATGGATCACAGTGCTAGGACACCTACAACTTTGACAGTTGTAAGTACCACTTGTTCAGCATTGTTAATAAGAGTCTCTGAATGATGGTCAGTAACCAAGTATTTCTTCAAAAAGGACTGTTTGAACTGTTACTGTCATATCATCCTTAGTCTTTTCTCATTTTTTTCAATCTCTCCTCACACAATCTAGCTTCTAGTCCTTTGATTAGCTTCATTCTTTTTACTAGAACTTGTTTGGATTTTTCTGATTCCTTATAACTCCCAGAACCCAAGATAGGATCTGACCAAAGCAGAACAGAGTGAAATAATTTATTTCCTTAACTAGGAAATAGTATTTCTGTTGCTGCAGCCTACAACTATATTTGCCTTTTGGGGAGTTGCATCACATGGCTAGCTCATATTTCATTTGGAATCAACTACAAAACATTATTCCACTTACAAACTTTCGAGTTATGAACTTTTACCAATATGGAAAAAACTGTCCACAACTCCAACAGAAAAGGTTCCAGAAATTGGGAGGTTAGTTTACAGAATGCCACATAAAATTTGTTTGGACTTGCGAACAAAAAAGATTTATGAACAGCCTCTCAGAATGCAACCCATTTGTAAAAAGAGCATTGCCTATATTCCAATCTTTTCCATAACTATTGCCAAGCCAGACTATTTACTATTAATACCAAGCCATCTACAGTTGTACATCTGATTCTTGTTTCAACTTGATTCTTGATTCTGTTAAACTCATTCTACCCTTTTCAGCCCATTTCTCCAAACTATCAAGATTTTGAATGTAATTTATATCTTCTGACCCGCCTTAATACTGAGTATTTTATTAATTGTTTTGTTGAAGATATACAACGCTCCCACAATCTATTATGGAAGTTACCCTATAGGGAAAAAACGAGGAAATTTATTTATTCAAGATAAACCCAATTAGCAATTATCGCAATGCTTTGAAAGAGCCTACAGACAACCTCTTTATCTCCTACCCAGATACTGATGTCAGACTCACTGGGCTGTAGCACAAGGGATCTTCCTTTTCTCCTTTTATCTTCCTCAACTCATCTGGAACTTCATCTGTTCACCAGGATAACAGGCCAATTGCCTAGTTCCTTCAGCACCCTATGATGCAATTCATCTAGCCCAAAAGATTAAATCCCATTCAAAGTAAAGAGCTTTCCCCTGATCATGTTTCCATCAATCAGAAGCTTCAATCCTACTCTATTATTCTGGCTTCACAATTTCTTTGTTGTTGGAAGAATGAAACCAATTACGCCGCTTCAGTGGTTCTGCTTGTCACCTGTAAATACTTTTCCTTCTTTATTGATCAGCTGGTGTAGATTCTTTTCATTTTGAACTTATCCAACAAGATTGTTTTTTGTTCTTCTTACATCTCCACTAACCTCTGTTCATTTTGAGTTTGGTATTTTTTTATACTAGGCTAAACAATTCCAGGTTTATTGATTTGGCTTTATGGATAGGAATTGATTTTTTTAAACAGACAGTGCAACTGCTTCTCTTCTTAACAAAGAATGGTTTTCTCTTCAAATGCCACACTGCATGCAGTCAAAGGAGTCAGACCAGTCATTTCTGTATCTTTAAATCATATTTACGCTTCTATCCAAAGAGGAGCAAGCTCATCTTATTTTATACATTCTGGACATTAACACAATGAAGACGATGAAAGCAAGCCTATTTTTTAACTAACTTAAAAGTTCATTTCAAGAACAGTTATGTATGGTACATAAGACTTTAATGAAGAGTCTAATTTAGGAGTGTACATATACTGATTCAATTTAAAGCTCTTCTAATCAACCTTATCATGTGTGGCTCAGACACATTTTTCATTCCTCGTGACATACAATGTATCTTATGTCAGTAGTTCTGAATGAAAATACTTTGGACCACAGGCCCCAGTCTCAGAAATTCTTTCTTATTAACCTAACTTGTATAGTTAGGTTAGATACTTGTAAATCATTGATTTGCAGTATTTTTCTTTTCCTTTCTATTCTTCTTTTATGACGTGAAAGCCCCAGGGTTTGTTTTGTGATTTTCAGTATCTATGATAAAACATTTCAGTTGTCCTCTGCATTATCATGTGCAGTATTAATTCCCATATATATCAGCAGGAAGTAATTATTAGACTTGATATTTGTTCTATCTCATCCCTGATTCTTGCTCACAAATAGCACAATTCACAAGCAAAGCAGTGGTGGGTTTCCAATTTTTTTTACTACCGATTCGCTCATGCGTGCACGCTCATGCGTGCACGCTCATGCGTGCATGTGTGACATTTCTGCGCATGCACAGAAGCATCCAGGCGGGTGGGCGGAGGATCCCCCAACTACCAGTTCATCCGATCCAGGCCGAACTGAGAGCAACCCACCTCTGAAGCAAAGGGTTCTATGTGATATGTTTGTTTCAAAGCCTCATAGTAATGACTTACCAATTACCATAACTCTTTTTTTTTTTTTTACTTCTTCTGAATCTTCTCTTCCCTTTTGGGGTGTTTCTCTTTTGATACGCTTACATTGTCCCTCCCCTTCTTGGCTCCACTCTCCCATTTCTCATATACAGTCTCTCTCTTACTTTCCTCCAAAGCTCAGAGCTGTTCATCTGCATGAGCCTGAAAGCTACTTTGGAATTTCAGCAATGCAGCATATATTCTGTTACTCTTGCTTCTAGATGTTACTCTCATCCACCATGTTTATCATATGATAGACAACTTTTAGGGTCTCTTTCCATTGTAGAGTTTCCTTTCTTTAAACTAACAATTCCTTGTCTTTTCCCATCAACTGGAGTTTAGCTACTTGCTGCACCAATTTTTGGGTCATTTTCTTCAGGCACTGCCCTAAATAGATATTTTGGGAAAATTTACCCCAATGTGTTTTTAGGGGAAAAAAAGACAGTCCGGTCCAGTGGTTAAGGCACCAGGCTATAAACTATTGTAAGAAAACAATGAGTTTTAGTCCTACTTTAGGCATAAAAGCCAGCTGGGTGACTTTGGGGCAATCATTCTCTCAAAGCCCAACCCACCTAACAGGGTTGTTGTTAGGAAAATAGGAGGATGAACATTTTTGTTCCATTAAGTTATCTATAAGAGCAATAATAGTGGGATAAAAAAGGAATTAAACTCATCAGTAGCAGTCGAAGTCAGAATAACAGACAGACCCCCGATTTAAACTTACCTTGTTGGAATTGTTATCTTATATTCCTTGTACTCTCTGGTTATTCAGCAGGAAGCAGCCATCCAATCATAGACACTCGCTTCAACTTTGAGCTACAAATATTCTCCTTTATCAGTCACCCAATCATATACAATGGTCAATAAGCCCTTCTGATCAACAGTTAATTCAGGAAATGACCTTTTCATCCCTTACAGTTTTGTACACAATCATTCAAAAGATACATTGGGTGGGTGGGTGTCATTTTTCTCTCTTTGAACTTCCCAGGAAAACATTTGTTAATCTTCCCTGTTTATATACCCATGCACCAATGAAATACAATATACACATTCTTTGGGTTTTCTGATAGCCATTAGTTGGCCTCCTTTCACACCAAGCTGCTAATATCTCTGTCAGAATTTAACAAAGTGGACACTGTTTGGCAGACTGTTTTCCATGATAATATACAACTAAGCTAACCAGGACATTTGTTGTACAGGTAGTCCTGGGTTAAATGGCACTTATTCAGCAACTTATAACATTGATCAAAGGGGTATACATGACTGATTCAAAGGTCTGATCATCTGACTCTTGCTGTCATATGATCGCAATATGGGCACTTGGCAACAGCTTCACCCTTACAATAGCTGCAGCATCCCAGTCACTTGAAGCCAGACGGAAGCTGCAAGGTCACTTAATGACCTGTAGTAAGATTGCTATTGCTAAACAATGAGGTCACCTGATATTGCACCTTATGACCACATCGCTTAGCAATAGAAATTCTAGTCCCAATTGCTGTTGCTAAGTAAAAAGACTGAATGATAAAAAGGAAACATGAGCAGGGAGTTCAATATCCTATTTTCATACATATATATAGGTAGATCTGAACAACAAGTTCAAATCAATGCAGAAAACCATGGCTCATCCATAAATGTAGCCAGGGGAAAAATATTTTGAAAAGAAAAAGTACAAATTATCATATCCTTTAATGTAGTCTCAAAGATTGAGAATAGGTTCTCTACTTGAAGATGGATTTTGACCTACAATTTAAAAGAATGGAAACCTCTTGGAAGGGTGTACTTTTTTTTAGCAGAATAGATAACTTACGACCTCCCAGAGGTTGCTGATGAACTCCAATCTCCATTAATTAAGTTTAGTGATAGCCACAGGACACCTATCTGTATTACAGCCTGCACAGATCCCATATTTAAAACATAAAACTTAACATGTATAACGATGGCAACCAATATGCAAAATATCAGAAAACCTAAATGAAACTTTGAATCTGAACCCATACATCCATAACTTTTATTTATTGAAAACAATTATATCTTCCTCCCCACCCCCCAAAAAATCTAAGCCTTACTTAAAATCTTTGCTATCAGCATCCATTCCATTTGGCAAGCCTCTGCCATTTATTTTGGTAACATCGTCATCATCAACTTGTTTAAGATCTCTGTTCTTGTCCTCCTCAAATGGAGAAACCTTGCCTTTCTGGTCTGCTTTCTCAGGTCCATCTGTTTCAGCTTCTCTAGTGCCCTAAGTAAAAAAACATGTTTGGTCTGAATCTAGCAAAGAATAAATGTAGCACCCACAAGGTATGATTATCAAATCTAACTAATGTTGTAAGCTACCTTGATTGTCAGGTATCATTCTTAAATAAAATGTGTTGTACATACATAAAATAAAGCTAGCTTTCAGGATAAAACTGAAAAATCAACATTAGCTGAAGGTAAGTTTCCTACAAAGTGAGGGTGGCTTTTCCAGTTGTGAGAGGTTTTGATGATCCAGAGGAATCTAACCTTGCACATAAGACAGTGAAGAGAGTAGAGGAAAGTTTTTGGTACTCCCTTCTTCCCTGTTATACAGTCTAG
This sequence comes from Thamnophis sirtalis, assembly GCF_051295495.1. NCBI lineage: Eukaryota > Metazoa > Chordata > Lepidosauria > Squamata > Natricidae > Thamnophis > Thamnophis sirtalis. The sequence continues at coordinate 136,495,512 of NW_028261385.1, read as the reverse complement.
AGTGAAATACTATAAAACATATGAAATTAAGATGGTTTAAGCTCAAAGAAGCGGTTACAGATGGAGAATCCAGGTAAAATTATCTTCATCAAATCATGAAGAATTGGGAGTCACTGAATGACTGAACAAAATGCCATTTTATGCTTGGTGTGTCCTTTTGCAAGACATCTTGCTCTTTCTCATAATGGAAAGTGCCTTTGGAATAAATACAGCTATTCAAAAGGATGTATTATGAACAGAAAGCCTTTGAAAAATCTTTGGAGGGCATACCTCCCAGCGCCCAATAAGATCGCACAGGGTGGGCCTTCTCCGGGTACCATCGACTGCACAATGTCGTCTGGTGGCTCCTCAGAAGAGGGCCTTCTCTGTAGCTGCCCCGGCCCTCTGGAACGAACTGCCCCCTGAAATCCGGACCCTCCCCACTCTCTCGGCCTTCCGAAAGTCTGTTAAGACCTGGCTGTTCCGGCAGGCCTGGAGCTGCTGATCTTGATTGATCTTCAGCCCCACTAAGATCAAGTGCATGTTGTGCCTTGTTTTAATTTGTTCTGTTTTATATTTTAAATTTTTAATATCTTCTTTTTTAAAACTGTCTTTTATGTTAGCCGCCCGGAGTCCTCCGGGATTGGGCAGCATACAAATCTATTAAAATTGACAAAATTGACAAATATGGAAGATCTACATACAACACTTCATGTTACAGGTATGATTTTGAAGCCATTTTCCCAACAGTAGCATGAAACAGTTGAGTATAGACACATAAGATCTTGTTTAGCATAAAGCACTGCTTTCTGGAGACCACAACGAAAACTTAAATAATTAATATACTTGCTGCTAAATTACATGGTAGCATGAGGGAAATCTAACAGGTAGTAATATTGTAGACTAGCCTGCAATAACTTTTATTGACACAAACAAGTTACTTACAAAAGCTCCTTTCCTAAACCGGGAGTCCAATTTATCAGCTGGAGAAGAACTTAGCACATATTCGACCATGCTCACACCAAGGCCACCACTCTCTGATCGAGGAGATAAGACAGCGTTTACTTCACTTGTTCCATGAAAAACATGTCCAGGCTTTCTTTGAACCATAATAGGTTGTGACATGGAGTGGTCTATTTTAAATTTTAAAAAGAGATATTAAAATCAATATGCAAATTAATACAGCATAAATTAATGTAGATTTTTTCATCACTGAACCTAGGAACAGTCTTTTCCCACACTAAATTGTATAGTTTACATAATGACTTAAACAAGGATCACTTACGAGGTGTTGCCCAAGCAGTTTCTCTCCACTCATCACCAAGAAATATCCCTTTTTGTCCATCCTTTGCTGGATCATCTGGTTCCCAAAATTTTTTGGCAGGTAGCAGCTGTTATAAAAGAAACATTTGAAATTTAATGATCATTTATTAACAAACTAATGCCCAAATGTATAGTCATAAATTATATGTTTATAGAAACGAATCTAGAGTTTCTGCATTTATCCCTTTTGATATAAATGTATTTATTAAACAATAATGCATTTAATTAGCCAATAATGCACTTTATTATGTGCATGATGATAGGCAGGTATGGTAATGTTGGTGCAGTGGCTAGATTGACTGTTAGATATAAAAGTATTACCTCTGTTATGAATTTTGCTTTTATTTTAAATTGTTTTATTGTTCCTATTGCTTTTATCTATCTTTAATTTTTTATCCTGCCTTATTACTTTATAGGAAGATGGTAAAACCTAATATTCCTTCATCCTATTTTTCCTACAAACATCCTGTGATGTAGGCTTGGATTGTGTGACTCAAAGTCACTCTTTTTTGGATTGGTTTGCTATCTTTTTATTTATGAGTTGCCCAGAGTCTTGTATGGAGATTAACATCTGTATAAGTTTTATAAATAAATATGAACTTGAAATACAATAGATGCTAAATGTTCTCCAACCAAATGATGGGATTACAGTTTCAAGGATAGTATACACTTCAACCAGGTCACATTCATACCAATTCCTTCTGGAAACTGGTTTTATTATAAAAATGTTTTTAGTATTAACAAGAGTTCACCTGTTATAAAATTGTAGAGTTGGAAGGGACCACAAGGATGATGTAGTCAAACTCTCTGTAGGCTACAGGAAAACATATTAACCCATTTTCATGAGGGTTTACTCTAAATTTCTAAATACTGTTTGTATATTTTAACATTTTATTGTACCCCACTCAAGAGTCCCTCTCTGATGGAGATGAGCAGGTCAAAACTGTGAATGAATGAACGAACGTTTGGCCTCTTAAAATAATCTCCAGAGAGAGAATCCATAATCTCCTTAGGCAGACTATTCTCCTGTGCAGATCTTATTGTCAAAAAGATTTTCTTTATGAGAGTGAGCCAATGTCGCGACGATATGGTCCTGCGGTCTCAATGCTCTGAGACTAAAGCCAATACTTTTGCCGCTGGGTGGTCCAAACAGACCTAAACCGTCCCGAAGAGACGGTGAACAGGAAGAATACGTCTTGTTGATATCGCAAAATCCCTGAAAGAAGCAAGAGAAGTTCTTCAAGCCAGCGACAAAAAATCCAGCCAAGGCTGACGAAGTCGGGGAGGCTCCAAAACGGAAGTATACGGAAAGTGAAAGTGTTTCTAGCTGGTGAGGAACTTTTACTGTTTTGAGACTGCCTATAAAAATTTAAAAATTAATTTAAATTGAAGAATAGAAGAATCAAGCGGCGGAATTAAATTTGGAATGGTTTTGGACAGTAGTTATCTTATTTTTTAAATACTATCTTCATGGATGGAATTTATGCAAGTCTTTTGAAACAGATGGATTAAGTTTTCTTCCTCTACCTTTTCTTTATGATTCTCTGTAATCTGTAGACTAAAGTTTTCTCTTTCATTGCTGTGGGTACTTTTCTAATTCATTTAAAGATTGGACTCTTTTTTTCTAACTTGAAATACAAAAAAGATACAAAAGGAAACTTTTTAACAGTGTTACCGCTGCTCGGAGGCTGGGAGATTTTGTTGATCGGAGTGTTGTGTATTCAAAATGAAACACTTTTTTTTTCCTTCCCGGATTGTTTTGACTTGGCACCATAAGGTTTTACTGCTTGGCTACAGAGAGTGATAAGAAGGGAAGCACACAGATGTCCCTTTGAAGTATGTTTCTAATCAGAGAAAAGTGAAAACAATGTTCTTTGTGAATCTACGCTATAATCTTATTAACCTTCCAAGCTAGAGCAGCTGTGTTAAAATAGCACAACTTCAAAAAGAATATAGAAGTCTCAAATTTGCAAAAGATACTTTCAGAAATACAGAAATTATCAAATATATATGAAAGAATAGAGAAAAAACTGGAATACTTAGAGCACATAACAATAAAATATGATGAAAAAATTGAGGATGTTTATCAAATGCAAAACAGACTGATTGAAACTCAAAAAACCGAAGTGGAAAATGAATATAAAGAGATTAAACCTGCTGATATTTATGGCAATTGGTTTGTTCCTGAAAATGGAAAGAATGGAATACTGAAAGAGGAATTAAATGGAGAGGAAATCTATTCCAGATGGCAAGATATAGAAGAAAAAACTAAAGAATCTATGGACTTAAAGAAATTCTATTAGCAAAAGCATTGATAACACTGCTGACAATCAAAGATAAGCTGAATAAGGAAACAGAAAGGCGACATCAAGATTATATGAGAGATCTTATAAACAAGGAGCTGCTAAGAGAAGTCCATACAAAGCTGATCAAGAACATGATTAGAGGATTGGCACCACAAATGGCAGAATATATGAGATTGTTTTGTTATTGGAAAGATGCAGGTTCATAGATGGAAGAATATAATTTAAAACTAGTTAAATTTAGTGAAATTTATTGATAATAGATATAGCTTAAATAAATAACTGATAATGTTGCTAATGTATACAATGTGTAGTGTTAAGATGAGTATAATTGGATATGAATATTGAATGGTACCCATGTAAGGAAGATTAGCAATCCCTTTGGATTATACAACAACAACAACAACAACAATTAAGGTCACAATCATAGACATCGCAATACCAGGTGATAGCAGGGTCGCCGAGAAGGAACATGAAAAAATAGCAAAATACCAGGACTTAAAAATCGAAATTCAACGACTATGGCACAAACCAGCAGTGGTAATTCCAGTGGTAATTGGCACACTGGGTGCTATTCCAAAAGCACTGGAATTACATTTAAAACAGTTAAAAATTGACAAAATCACCATCAGTCAAATGCAAAAAGCCGCACTGCTTGGATCTGCACGCATATTACAAAAATACGTTACGACGTCCTAGGCCCCTGGGTGGGGCCCGATTAGTAACCAATGCCAAATCCGGCAAAACAACTGGCCACTGTGATACAATTGTATAATAATAATAATTAGACTTTGCAAAGAAGCTGATGAAACTGTTGATCACATACTCAGCTGCTGTAAAAAAATCGCACAGACTGATTATAAATTGCGGCACAACTCAGTAGCACAAATGATCCATTGGAATTTGTGCAAAAATTATAATATTAAAACAGAAACAAACTGGTGGGAACATCAGCCTGAAAAAGTCACCGAAAATCAGATGGTCAAGATCTTGTGGGATTTCCGTATACAAACGGACAAAATACTGGCGCATAATACACCAGACATCACACTGGTTGAGAAAAATAAGGTGACAATCATAGACATTGCAATACCAGGTGATAGCAGGGTCGCCGAGAAGGAACATGAAAAAATCACAAAATACCAGGACTTAAAAATCGAAATTCAATTACTATGGCACAAACCAGCAGTGGTAATTCCAGTGGTAATTGGCACACTGGGTGCTATTCCAAAAGCACTGGAATTACATTTAAAACAGTTAAAAATTGACAAAATCACCATCAGTCAAATGCAAAAAGCCGCACTGCTTGGATCTGCACGCATATTATGAAAATACGTTACGACGTCCTAGGCCCCTGGGTGGGGCCCAACTAGTAACCAATGCCAAATCTCGTGAAACAACTGGTCGCTGTGATATAATTGTATAATAATAATAATGATGATGATGATGATGATGTTAGATGCAATTAAAGTTTTGACTATTAGATTATTACAGGATATAATCAAATAAAGGAGGGATAAGAATAACAACGTATATATAGATATGGGTATAACATAAGGAAACTGGATGTAAACTTTAAACAGTGATTTGGAAAGGAAGATTAGAAAACTTCATTATTAAATATTATGGATGTTTAGCTAGAACAGGACATAAGGACTCAGTGTTAATGGAGGATTTTAGAAATAGTAAATGAAAGGCCAGTATGTGGTTATGTATTAAATTTTGGTATATTTTATGATGGATGTTTAAACAATTATAGTCAAATGAAAATGGAGATATAATGATGGTGGCATGTATAAATATTTGAGTTAAAATACTTAAGTTAATATGAACTATGTTTGTTGACTGTGGAAGAGATGCAAGAATTTTTTTTTTGTAACCAACTGATACACTTTCTATACCATGTAAAGAAGGATCATGTATTTGTTTTAAATTAAAAATTATTTTTTTTATTAAAAAAAGATTTTCTTTAAAGATAATTTGGTAGTTGCAACTTGCACTTGTATCTGATTTTGTCTTATATAGTATTAGATTCTAAATATCTTTTTCATGATACTCTTTTAAGGGTCTGAACACTTGCATTTCTGCCTTCAGGGTTTGTTTCAAGCTGAACATCTCAGGTTCTTCTAGCCTTTTATCACATAAGCTTTGTCAAAAAATCTCTGTGAGCCTCTTAAGGGACCATCAATATATTTATGGAAATGTTGAGTCTAGAACCGTACACAGGTCTGCAGAAGTGGTTTCATCAATAGGGGAGAGAATAAGAATTTTTATAACACAGCTCAGAGTTGCATTTGTGCTAGTAGCTACCTCACATTCAGCTGACAATCAGTGATTAGACCCTTTACTGACATAATGTTCTCAAGCTATAAATCCTGCATCTTGTATATATGCCATACTCCTCTCTTTTCTAAATGTAATACTTTATATTTTCCTGCTGAAGAGCATTTTGTTACTCTCCGCTGAGATGTCTAATCTTTCCAGATTAAGTTGTAGTCTCATTCAATCTTCCTGGATGTGGCCACACCTCTGAATTTTGTACAAATTGGACAAACAACTCAACCTTAATATTAATAACATGTTGAATACTACTTGTCTTTTGATTGATCCCAGCTTGAGCCCAATAGTTACTGCTCTCTAGCTCAATGAAGTGCCATTTATGTCGAGTGTAATTTTGTCAGCTACTTATGGATCCACCTTAACATACTGTGATCTAAATCAGCTTGCCAATGAGAATGTCTTGTAAAAAGCTTGCTTAAAAAAGCTGACATTGAGGCACTCATATCCAAACCCTTTTCCACTAGCTATCTTATCAAAGGAGACATGGTTAATCTCAGATGATTGCTATAGACCAGTGTTTCTCAACCTTGGCAACTTGAAGATATCCGGACTTCAACTCCCAGAATTCCCCAGCCAGCATTCGCTGGCTGGGGAATTCTGGAAGTTGAAGTCCGGACATCTTCAAGTTGCCAAGGTTGAGAAACACTGCTATAGACATTGACATAAACAAAATAGGATATGACTTCCTTTATATCCTCTTTGATATCTATGAAGATTTCTTCATTTGGAGTAAACAATGAGCCGAATGACTCATTTGTTTTCCTCCTTCTACTGTTATATTTGAACAAACCTTCCTTGCGGGTTTTGCCACTCATTAGATTTACCTAATTTTTCATTTTTCCCACATTTATGAATCAAACCTTTGTAGATTTCCTTGGTCCTTAGTTTCTATTTTTAAGAAGCATGTAGTCTCAAGATATAGATATAACAGACTTGAATAAAGATCAATTTGTAATTCAATAATTAAATGCCAAAGAAACCTTTGATAGTAAACATAAACAGTGCAAGTTCGCTCTAATAAATAGATTCAGATTTCTTTTGGAATTCATAAAATGGACGATAATATGAATCATCCACAGGTGAAATAAAGGTTCATGGCATGTTATCTCCTAATTTTCCACTACTCAGAGAAATTAGAATAGGATTTCAACATTTACCTTTGCTTTTTGATTATCTTCATGGAACCCTCAGCTTATGCTATTTGACAATGTAGGGAGATTTATGTAGTAAATAACTCAACTGGACACATTGGTTTTATTTGCAGATAACATTATTTTGTTTATTACTAAAGCTTATGATACTATCCCAGTGTTGATGTAAGAGACAGATGCCTTTAGCAAAATAGCAGGATTACTCTATAAACTGGTCCAAATTAGAACTGATGCCAAAATTGGGTTACAAATTCATATAAGGCACATTAATTCCGTATTTGTACTAAATCCATTAAATATTTAGGTATGTGTATACCAAATGATACAACTAAATGAATAACATACCATATAAATAAAATATAGAGGTTTCTTCAGATATTGATACATGGGAGTTATTAAAATATACTCTCTTGGGAGAGATGAATGCTTTCAAAATGAACATTATTCCCAAATTAATTCATATTTTGTGAGGAGATTCCAATTTATATATCTGGAAAATATTTTCAAAAATGAATCATTGCAGTAGTTACCGTATTTTTCGGAGTATAAGACGTACCTTTTCCCCTCAAAAACGAAGCTGAAAAACTGGGTGCGTCTTATACACTGAATACAGCACTTTTGCCTCCTGAAACCCCGTCCCTTCACCAAAATGGCTGTGCATAGCTTGTAGGAGGCTTTTAGAGAGCTCCTGGGGCTGGCAAGGGCAGAAATGAGCAAAAAATGAGCCTTTTTTTTGCTCAATTTTGCCCCCTCAGCCCCCAGGAGCACTCTATAAGCTTCCTAAGGCCCTTTTTTTTTGACAAAAAATGGTCCGTTTTTTGCTCGCCCCCGTCCCCCCCAGAACACTCTACAAGCCTCCTAAGGGCTATTCATGCCCTTGGGAAAAGAAACAGGCCATTTTTGGGAGGTTTGCAGAGTGCAAAAACTTTAGTATTTATTTATTTGTTATCTTTTTATTTGTTATCTTCAAAACCTTGGTGCGTCTTATACTCAAGTGTGTCTTATAGTTTGAAAAATATGGTAAGTTAGTAACCTGGTTGTTAAGTGAATCTGGCTTCCCCACTGACTTTGTTTGTCAGAAGGAAGTAAAAGGGGATTGCAAGACCCAGGACACTGCAAATGTCATAAATATGAACCAAATGCCAAACATCCGAATTTTGATCACATGACCATGGGAATGCTGCAATGGCTATAAATGATCATTTATACAAAATACAAGGTTAGAATTTATCGTCACATAAATGTGTTAGAAACATACTGGTATATGTAATTAAATAGTTAGGCAAGTATTCATAGAAATATGGCTTTTTATGCTTTGCTTTATATTTTTTGCTTTGTATTTGTTCATTTACCATATTTGTTAAGGCACTTTTAATGTGTATTTATTTTTCTTCTCTTTGACAAGGCATACGTACATCCCTATCAATATTATCTTTGTGTTTTGTTTTCTTTTTGTTATCAGATAACGGTTTATACTCCACTCCTTTTAATTACCTGTTTCCTTTGTTTTTTGTGAAAATAAAAAAGTTCCAGAACATTTCATCACTTTCCCTCTTAATCACGTGATAGGATTTTTGGATGCTCAGCAACCTATCTGCATTAACAACCATTTCCAGTGGTCCAGTCACATGACCCCAATTCATGACGTTTTTGCTGTAAATATTATTTACTTCTGGTTTCCAGCAAAACCTCCCATTGAAAACAATGGATTTGCTTAATGACCATAATGTTTGCTTAACTACTACTACAAAAAGTTCATTAGATCAGGCAAACATGTGATGACCCGCTTAACAACTGGCAAGAATTACGACTGTAATTCTGGGCTCAATTACAGACATAAGTTGAGGACTATGTGTTACTTAGCTCCCACTCTTTGTTGTTATCCCTTTATAGCTGTCTAATATTCCTACTCTAATCCAAATCTTGATTTTTAATCTCTCTATTGAGCTTTAGTTCTAGTGTAACTATCTATTCAGGTTCCAGAAACTACTAAGTATTCTTTCTTGGCTGTCTTTATTGTTAGTCTAATTCCTGTTGCCAGCTGTTGAATCTGGGCTTAACCACTCTGAAGCTGGGATTGTTAATGGTCCATCTGTCTGGACTGAGAGCTCTTATTCTTTCAGCTTGGTCTATATCAGCTGCCAAGTCCCTCTGAAGTCTTTAGCTGCCAATTTCTTCTCTCCTGCCCTTCAGTGCTCCAGAAGAATTCTTCAATCACTCACTGTAATCCCTCCCAGATAAACCAGACTGGCAACACAATTAGATGAGCTACCGTAATTCTACTTTATTGCAAGCTTACATTAATCATGGCAGTCCGAAGGCACAGAATTTCTGCCACACTTTTAACTGCTTAATCAATTAGATCAGATCTTAAATTTCTTTTCCTGACCATAAGCCATTGGGAGGCTCCTCTTTCTCTTGTCCAATTGTTTCCTAGACAGCATCTCTTCCACTTGCCCCCCAGGTTCATCCTTACTCAGAGTTTTCTTCTTTTCCCATCAACTTTTCAGCCTTCTGACATTCGGCATCCATCCCATAACCTAAGTGGGGTCCTTCTTAAGCCATGTTTGGGGGTTGAAATGGCCATTTTCACTTCTGCTTCCTCACACACTATTTCCCAAATGCATTAGGAAAAATTAAATACATTTAACTATAAACAGAATTTATTAGTTCTGCTTATTTATGTAGTTTAGCAAACTCACACTATTCAAACTATTTAATGGCAACAGCAGGAAATTGTATTTTTCCTCCTTTTTCCCAGGCCACTTCCAACCATGTTGCTAAGTGGGTAATCAAATCAGCCCCCCCCCCCGCATTATGGGGGCCTTGGGAGCTCTGCTTTCTCCTTTCTATTATTTAACATCTACTGGACACCACTGAAGGAGGTCATTCACTGGCATGGGGCAAAGTATAGTATAATCAGTATGCAGATGACAACAAATATACATATCTGTCCCATTTCAACCAAGTCATGTTATCAAAATTCCTCCGATGTCTGGAGGCTTTGGGAACCTGAATGGGGAAGAATAGGCTTAAGCAAAACCTAGTAAAAACAAATGTATATAGTTTTGAGCCCTTTTCTGTTAGCCCCATTACTTAGACCAGACCAGAAAATGAACTCCACAGGAAGACTAAAATTATATTTTATTGAGATAGGCTATTATTGTGGTGATCTGCCTTATGCACCAAACATACTAATTTTTTTTACCGGAAGGCTCTACTTGTAGTAACTCAAGCCTTAGACCTCTCCTCCAGCCCCAGCTGGATTTTTGTAATGTGTTCTACTTAAGGACTACCTTTAAATACCATCTAAAGTAACTGATGTAAGATGGGTGGCTATATAAGCAGCATGCATAAATAAAGTAATTCAAAGATAATATACATATGTCGTAAAACTAATTTAGAAGCAAGACAATATAACCTATTTAACTAGACCTTTATAGAATTTCTTTCAAATCTTTTGCTTCATTCATTCTTTTTTCTCAAATTAGTGTAACACATCTTAGGGAAAACAGTAATATGTTTCTATACAGTTTTTCAGTCCAAAATAATTTAACCCTACTTTAATAAATGTAATTTACAACAATTTGAATATTTTATTTAACTTCTTATTTTACACAAGAGCTTCTCAAATTACCTCAGGAAGATAAAACATTTTCCAAGTTATTCTTCTTACATTGAAAATAATTATTTTTATTGATGGGAGGGTTAGGGATTCATCCTGCTATTGGTATTAATTATCACATTACTGGTAATAGTCACGTATGCTGTTGACAGAAAGCTAACTGGTAGAAGAAGCAAGCAATGAGAGAGACTGAAACAAAAGCTGGAAAGAGAGAAATGGCAGATAGTGAACTGGGATGAATATGCTAGCCCTGTCTTTCTCTTGCTGCAGAGAACACGTTTTTAGAAGCAGCTTAAAACAAGCTCATGAAAAGGGAGTGCAAATAATGAATCTCCTGGCTGAAACTGAGGAGAGGACGAACAAGTGAGATAAACATACTAACCCTATTCTCCCCTTGTCCTCTTGCATGTGTAAACAATGCACAACTTTTTCAGCACTGAAATGCTTCTATTCAATAGAGACTCTCCATGTAAATGAGGGAACAAGAAGATCAGGATCTTTACTGAATGGGGACTCTGTAAATAAAGAGGCTCTTCATTGAAGTTTCTTGGTCTCAATGTAAGACAGGAATGAGAGGGGAGCCAGGCCAGCATCCCAGCTGATAATACTACAATACAATACAATACAATAGCAGAGTTGGAAGGGACCTTGGAGGTCTTCTAGTCCAACCCCCTGCCTAGGTAGGAAACCCTATACCGTTCCGGACAAATGGCTATCCAACATCTTCTTAAAGACTTCTAGTATTGGGGCATTCCCAACTTCTGGAGGCAAGCTGTTCCACTGATTAATTGTGCTAACTGTCAGGAAATTTCTCCTCAGTTCTAAGTTGCTTCTCTCCTTGATTAGTTTCCACCCATTGCTTCTTGTTCTAACCTCAGGTGCCTTGGAGAATAGTTTGACTCCCTCTTCTTTGTGGCAACCCCTGAGATATTGGAAAACTGCTATCATGTCTCCCCTAGTCCTTATTTTCATTAAACTAGACATACCCAGTTCCTGCAACCGTTCTTCATGTTTTAGTCTTCAGTCCCCTAATCATCTTTGTTGCTCTTCTCTGCACTCTTTCTAGAATCTCCACATCTTTTCTACATCGTGGCGATGAAAACTGAATGCAGTATTCCAAGTGTGGTCTTACCAAGGCATTATAAAGTGGTATTAACACTTCACGTGATCTTGATTCTATCCCTCTGTTTATGTAACCTAGAACTGTGTTGGCTTTTTTGGCAGCTGCTGCACACTGCTGACTCATATTTAAATGGTTGTCCACTAGGACTCCAAGATCCCTCTCACAGTTACTACTATTGAGCAAGGTACCACCTATACTGTACCTGTGCATTTCGTTTTTCTTGCCTAAATGTAGAACCTTACTTTTTTCACCATTGAATTTCATTTTGTTAGATAGTGCCCAATGTTCAAGTTTGTCAAGATCCTTCTGTATCTTAAGCCTGTTTTCTGGAGTGTTGGCTATTCCTGCCAGCTTGGTGTCATCTGCAAATTTGATGAGTTCCCCATTTATTCCCTCAGCCAAATCATTGATGAAGATGTTGAAGAGTACTGGGCCTAAACAGAGCCTTGGGGTACTCTACTGCATACTTCCCTCCATGTAGATGCAGCTCCATTGAGGACTACATGTTGAGTGCGGTTGGTCAGCCAGTTACAAAGCTATCTGGTGGTGATGCTGTCCAACCCACATTCTTCTACTTTATCTAGTAGTAGGTTATGGTCTACCTTATCAAATGCCTTACTGAAGTCCAAGTAAACTATATTGACAGCATTCCTCTGGTCCACTAATTCTGTCACTTTGGTCTAGGCCTAGATGACCTCTGAACACAATGGGTTTTATTGCAGTCAGTCTGCATAACTTTGTTAACCATCTTAAAGTTATTCTGCATGACTATATGTACTTGTGTGTTTGTGTAAGGAAGCATTATGTATTAGAGAATGGCTTGAATATGTGTATGTATGCCGTGTTTGCATGTATATGTGTATATTGTGAGTATATCTATATATTCAAGATACACACTCCCATAGATGGGGTTAATTTATGTAAATTAAACAAATTGAATTAAAGCACTTTTAAACAATAATGTTTATTAATTCAATTAACATTTTGTTCTGTATTCTTTTTGGAGTGTACAAAACCATTTTATGCATAAACCAAATGAATCACATATGCACTCTGAAGAATTCATACTCAGGATTGGTTTCAGGGAGAGATGACAATTCTAGCTGGCAGTACAGGAAAGATTGAAAGAATGTAGTTTTTTGGTGAATGTATACCTTATTTTATTTTTTAAAAGGGATGCTCTTAAATTCAAGGCAACGTTTCTTTTAGGTGAATATGTAATTTTTAAATGCTAGGAATGATTAACACTGTCAATGTATCAAAATGTTTTTTAAAAACTCGGTGTAACCCCATGCAGAATAAAAAATTTGCATGTAACAAATGTTAGTCTTTGTTATAATAAATACATCTATGATTTGCATACTCCAGGAAGCCTCTCTTCCTTGCACTTTCAGTTAAAGAATAAACATTAAGATCATTACTTTTCTGTATATTTAAAAACACAATTGAAAACTCTTGAGGAACCACAATAATTAAACTTTTATTAACAAGCAAAAAGTGTTTTTTAAAATGAGAATTATATTAAAATTGATCTCATTTGTGCATATATTATTAAAATAATTATGTTTTGGAAGAATGATTATATATTCTAAATAGAGTAACACTTCTAGGCCTTAGAATTTGCAATTAACAAATAAATATAAATATTTTGTAAATTGCATTTTTAAATATTTACCTCTCCCATTCCCCGAGATTCTAATGCAAGAGCTTGAAACTCATGATTCATTTCATCCACAGAACAAACCTAAAAAAGAGACAGGAAAAATAAATCAAAACAGAATACTGATTGATTGTATATGAAACATTATGCAATATCAGATTGCACAGAATTATAGTATAGGTGATAAAACTAAATTATTTTATTTTCAAGCAATGATTGTTTAAAAGATAGTTTTTACTCATTGTTTCTACTACCACTTATTTTTATGAAAACATTTCCTATAAATTATATTATTTGTCCTCAAAAAATATTAAAACTTTGTGAATAAATATTTGCCACATTCAAATATTAAGGAATTTTTAAAAATACAAACTACTAACACAGAACATTAAATGAGTTTATATTGAGAAACTTCTACATAAATAAAGACAATTGAAATATGAATCAACCATTCTAACAAATAACACTTCAAGGATATATACCCATTTTGAGACAACACATGCAATGCAATTTAATTTTGTATTTAAACTAAAGATGAAATCCTTATACAGAAGGAGGTTCTCCTGTCTCACATACACTTCCCAATTCTGTTCCAGATTTTTATCCAGTCCATATGTTCCCCAGCCAGGAAATAAAACTAGTCAAACAAGGAAGAAACAGTTCTGTTCTTCAATGGTTCCACCCATTCCTTACTAATTATTTCGGGGGGGGGGGGGGAATCAGGAAGAGGCAATCCCAGTCTGGCGTGGATGTGCCTGGCACCTCTCTGATCTTTTTAGGAATGTAACCAGTAGCACTCTGCCAACTTTTTGACTTTCACATTGTAGGCATCTGACTTGAACAGCCTCTAAAAGCTTTGTGTCAAAGTGTGTTTCCATCTTCCACATCACAAAGCTATTCTTTTCTGACAAGTAGCCGTTGGCCCATTTGATTTCTTAGACCTCACACTCATGCGCTATATCTGTAAGGAGCTTTTCCATTTAAGGAATTCAAAGTTGAGTTTGGATAAGAGCTTCTTCGGTTGGTTCCTTTGCTATTTCTCTTACCTTTCCTAGAGGGACTCCTGTGAGTCATATTAAGACCACCCTAAGATCTTTAGATATGAAAAGTGATGGTTGATGGCTCTTCAAACCTAAATGAGCTCTGAACTGCTTTGGACCAGTCCAATGAATGATTCAGCAACGAGAACTCTACTGTTTTGCTTGATAATTGGGAGATTGCAGTTTGTATCCACCCAAGAATCTGCCACTGACTCCACTAGGAACTGCTCTTTCCCATAATTGTCGGCGCATTAGACCTAACTAGCACCAGCTTTAGCGGAGCCCACATCCTCTGCAAGCACATCTCTAATTCAGTACTCTCAACACTTAAAGGGGGTGAGGGGACAGGTACATGTCCTAATTTAGAAGCTGCAGAAGGCTTTCTGTTGCAGACAACTGGAATCTCTACCACCAGCCATTAGCTGGCACTGGATGGGAGATTACCAGGGAACTGGATTTACATCTTTATCTGCCAGCTCCTGCTGGAGAGGGGAGGGCCATCAAAGGGCACCTCAACTGAAGCCAACTACGTTACTCAACTTCTCAAACTGCCTGTGCCTCTTTGCAATCAGTCCCGGGTGTATTGAGCCATGAGTCTCTATTGCTTGTGACTGGAGAGAAAGTAGATCTTCTGCAATTAGTGCCAGTCAATATAGTTGACTCTTGCAGGAAGTATACAGAGATGATAGCAGACTAAATACACAAAAACTGGGAGGAGATATGAGGGACTTCTTGGCCTATTGCTGAATTGGGGATCAGAGAAGAACACCAATAGACTCTCTTGGCCAGATTGCAGCTAACACAGCTACTTTCCATTAACTGGCTCTCCATGACTGGAAGAAAAGCAGCAGAGGGTACTGATGCTGGAGCTGTCTGCTTGTCACTTCTTGCACTGTGCTTCCAAAAAGGATTTTCCTTCCTCCATCTTTTTTTTTAAACCCCTAGGCCTGAAAATAGCACCAAAGAGCCTTTCTTGGTCTGCAAAAGGTAGAACTAAGATTGAGAAGCAGTTAGCTGTCACCAAATGCCAAAGAACATTAAGCACTGCCTTTTAACTAGAAAAGGTGAAGTTAAATCTTTCCTTTTGGCTCCTTCTTCTGCTATCCAAGAACAGCTTTATTTTCCTTAGAATTCTCTGATATAAGTCAGAACTCATGCTTCCCTTGAGCTGTTCAGATCCTAAGGCAGCAAAGCATCCTTAATCCATGACACTATCACCTTCAAGCTTGAGAACTGGTATGAAGTCCCCATCATATTATTCTCTGTGCAAATGAATTCTTTAAAATATTTTTTCTCTGTATTTATTTAATTTGGAATGTACTTTTTGAAATAATTTGAATACAGGTAGTCCTCAACTTACAGCAGTTCATTCAGTGATCGTTCAAAGTTACAATGGCACTGAAAAAGGTGACTTATGACCGTTCTTCACTTATGACCTTTGCAGCAGCTACATGATCATGTGATGAAAATTCAGATGCTTAGCAACTGGCTCATATTTATGACTGTTGCTGTGTCCCAAAGTAATGTGATCTCACCTTTTGTGACCTTCTGACAAGCAAAGTCAATGGGGAAGCCAGATTCACTGAACAACGGTCACTAACTTATCAGCTGCAGTGATTCACTTAACAACTGAGGCAAGCAAGATTGTAAAATGGGGCAAAACTCACTTAATAAATGTCTCACTTATAAATTTTGGGCTGAATTGTGTTCATATGTTGAGAACTACCTGTATTGAATTGTAAATATTCTGTAGCATGCTTATTATACAAGTAATAAGTATTCCATTTGAAATTGTGTGATTCAACTCATACACATTCTTAAAAAGAGTGCAATGACAGCAGTGAAATAAAAAGGGGAGCATTATTTTAATATCATTCAACTATAGTTATCAGTTTGGAAAAAAATAAAATGGAAGACTAAAATGGAAACTCAGATTTGGGACCAGGTCTCTATAAACTACCTGGTAAAAACAATAAGATTGTTATAATTTATCCAAATTCCTTATCATGAAGATGGGTGGAGAAGTAATATTTCAGTTTAAAGTGAAAAACTCATAAATGAAAATCTTTAACAATGGTTTCCATTTATCACTATCACCTTGGTTAAGTGTCCTGCTATAACAAGTATACCTCTCCAATTATTCTTCTATTCACAATTAGCCTGTCCAAAATAACTTAATGATTCAAATACTATGCTAAACAAATAGGCATAGAACCAAATAACATGTGGTGCATATAAATCTTGTTAATGTATTTCTATTGTAAAAGTGGTCAGCAACAAGATACTTGCAAGTTAACATTAAAAAAATGTTCTCAAAATTGGTCATAACCTCATAAAATCACCGTCCTACAAAAATGTATGAGTGTGCAAGCTTAGGATAAAACAGTTCCAGTTTACAAAATTCTGTCAGAGCTGAATCCTTTTACAGTAGAATAAAAGATGAACCATTTAAAGTGTTCTGTCCTAAGACATAATGAGAACTTGAAACAAACCTTTACTCCATCAATTTTTGTCAGAGGTTCACAAAAACATCACTTGGAACTCAGGGTCTCTGAACACCTCAAATATTTGGGCTCCTGTGAGATTGCCCATGGTTCAATCTTGCCTGGCCCCTATTTTAACAATATTCAATGAATTCTTTAAACTCTAGCATAGTCACCATATCTGAAAAACTCAAAGTATTCTTCACATTTATGAAATGTGGGTATGGATAAAAACAACAGAGGTATGCCATAGATGAAATCTATGTTATATTACAGTATTAAACATAGAGGACAAAATACATCCTTAGAATTGATCTGCCAATGAAAAGCTGAAACATGAACTACAGGTATTCACAGTATATCACAGTTATGGTCCTATCTCTATTCTCCCAAAGTCTTCCATTTCAGTAGGATAATTTCAAACCAATAAATCTGCACAAGACAAATTCATGAATTCCATGGCTATGGAAAAAATAATGACAAAGTTACTGTCCCAATAAAAGCATACAAAATTCAGTAATTCAAGCATAGAGCAGCCTGAAACATAACAGATCCTCCTCTAGACCAGGCTGTTCTTAAATATAGTTTGTTGATTTCTGAAAGTAAATTGTTTGAACCAGAAGTGAGTTGAAGTATCCCAAGGTTTCAGTTGAAGTATTTATTTAAACAATTGCTTCACCTAGAACAGGTGTTAAACTGGTGGCCGGCAGGCCAGATGCGTGACACATAGGCCATGCCCCCCAGCTTTGCGAATGGAAAAACAACACAAAATGGCATGTGACAGGAATGTGACGCCGGGGATTTGACACCCATGATCTAGAATAAGCATCCAGAAGAAGGGCAGAATGTTTCAAAATTTTTGAGTATGTTGTTTTCTTTTATTAATGAGTTTCACACAACCCTATGCCCCAAATAATCAGGAACAGTATAATTCAGCATCCAAGAACAATATAACATCAGTTCCTATTAAAAGCTAGACATGTAATCCACAATTCAGATAATATACAGACTGTTATTCTGGACTTGTAGTCACTTATATGAAAGAAAATTCCACTAATGGAACCAATGGAATATACTTTGCAATAGACAAAAGCTAAATTCAAAACATATGAACTGAACTACTGTGAAGTATTTTGAGGCACTCTCTTCCTAAAATTCTAACCACCAATCTTTGAGATTCCCTATATAGTTATCCTCTCCTTACGACTAATACTGAGCCCATTTTTTTTGTTGCTGAACGAGACAGTTAAGTAAGTTCTGCCCCATTTTATAACCTTTCTTGCCACGGATATTGGCATTAACTGCATTAACAATACAGTTAAGTGGGTAAAACAGTTGTTAAGTGAATCTGGTTTTCCCATTGTCTTTGCTTGAAAGGTCACAAAAGGTGATCATATGACTCTGGGATACTGCAACTGCCATACGTAAGAGCCAGTTGCCAAGCGTCTGGATTTTGATGATGCGACCATGGGGATGCTGCAATGGTTATAAAGCGTGAAAAACTGTCTTAAGTCACTTTTTTCAGTGTTGTTATCACTTTGAACAGTCACTAAATGAACTGTTGTAAGTTGAGAACTACCTGTATATCCATCCAATAATCTACATCAGTGATGGCGAACCTTTTTTCCCTCGAGTGCCAAAAGCATGCATGAGCTATAGCACACCCATGCCTACACCCATAATTTAATGCCTTCCTACACCATGCCCCCTGTGCATGCACGCATGATTCTCCCTGCTGCCCTGTACATGCGCGCATGACTTTTTTGGGGCATGGGGATGGTGAAAACGACCTCCCAAGGCCCTCCAAAGGACAGTTTCCTGATTTCCTGTGGGCCTGTTTTTCACTCTCCCCAGGCTCCCAAAGCTTTCATGAAGCCTGGGAAGGGCGAAAAAGGCCTCCCCTGCCCTTTGGAGGCTGAAAACACCCTCCCAGACCCTCCGTGCGAGCCCTGTACTTACCTGGTATTGTGTGGAGACTCTTGGGAAGGGCAGCATGGGCGGGCCAGCTGAAAATCAGCTGACCAGTGCACGCATACGTGCTGGAGCTGAGCTAGGGCAATGGCTCGCGTGCCCTCTGATATGACTCCACGTGCCACCTGTGGCACGCGTGCAATAGGTTCGCCATCATGGATCGTACATTCTCTAATAAAGGATAGGGTGGGGGTGAGAACAAAATGTTCTGGCCAGGAAGTAAGAAAAAATAGTGCTGTAAATATTTTAAAAATGCTTTGCAGATAGTCCTCAATTTACAACAGTTCGTTTAGTGATTGTTTGAGGTTACTAGCATTAAGAAAGTGACATCACCATTTCCCCCTCTGCAACCACTGCAGCATTCCCATGGTCATGTGATTTACATTTAGATGCTGACTCACATCTATGACGGTTGCAGTGTCCCAAAGTCATGGGATCCCTTTTGTGACCTTCTGACAAGCAAAATCAATGGGGAAGCCAGATTCATTTAACAACCGGGTTACTAATTTAATAACTGAACTGCATTGATTCACTTAAGAACTGTGGCAAGAAAAGTCATAAAATTGGGCAAAACTCACTTAACAAATATCTCTCTTAGCATCATAAATGTTGAGCTCAGTTGTGGTCCTAAGTTGAGGAGTGCCTGTAACCATCTCCTATTCTCAAGCCCTTCACTCATATATGAATATCAGCTTTTCTCAAAACATCCTCATAAGAAGAAAGCATTACTATTCAACTACAAAATATGCCTTCCAACATAGGTAGACTTTCTGGTGAAAAAAGTAATGTCTTCTGCTCTAATAATTATAGCTGCAGGCTCAACACTCATTGCACTTATTTGCCTTGCAGCACCAAAACCAGGCCTGTAAGAAACAGAGCAATCTATAATTTAACTGCACACCACTATCAGCTCTGTAAACAGGAAAGCTGTTTACAGGTAGTTCTTGATTTACGACCACAATTGAGCCCAAAATTTATATTGCTAAACAAGCCCATTAAATGAGTTTTCCCCCATTTTATGACCCTTCTTGCTACGGTTGTTAAGTGATTCACTGCAGTTACGTTAGTAACATGGTTGTTCAGTGAATCAAGCTTCCTCATTGACTCTGCTTGTCAGACAAAAAGTGATCACATGACCCTGGGACACCGCAACTGTCATGAATACATGCCAATTGTCAAGTGTTCAAATTTTGATCACAAGGATACTGCAACGGTTGTTAACTGTGATAAACAGTCATAGGTCATTTTTTTCAGTACTATTGTAACTTCAAATGGCCACTAAGCACATGGTAGTAAATCAAGGAGAGCCTTTACAGGATTTAAATACCATCCATGAATGTTGGTGACTTCATTCACTTCATTTACCTCTAATTTGTTGACCAAAAAATAATTCACTGTTCATCCAGGAACCATGCAACTGCTGAACACTGTTCTTTCCTCAGTTTATATTTTGCTCTTCATAGACTGCTCTCCACAGTAACATGATAGTTCCATGCAGAATTGAAAGACTCACTCTGTGATTAAGAAATTTCCAGAATGGCTTCTTCTACAATTCATATGATTGTAGCACACATTAGATCTTTAGCCTGAGCAACATATGCCTGGCATTTGTATGTCTGTCATGTTCAACCACATGAAACTGTCTCTGATATTTACAATATGGATTTTAATCCATCAGTTCAGTTATCTTTTGCCTCTAACATCAATGATCCTGATCAAGCAAGTAAGATATTAAAAGTTGCTTGTCCTTATGCAGGGTTCTTTGCCTGTTCAAGTCCCCTATACTTCATAATTTTTTTCTCTTCTGAACTGAGCAGTGACATGCATTTGAATGTAGGAAATCCAACCAAAAAAAGCTATATGAGTCTTCTTCATTTTAACTGTGCAGTATGATTTTAAAAAAACAAAGCTATTAAGTGTATGTACGGTACAAGAAGAGAAAATCTCATGTCCAATGTTTTTCTGGACTTTTTGGTAGGTTCAATCTTGGCTGACTCACAGGCATTGTTATATCACTATGAGGGAAAAAGGACTCCACTGCCACTAGAACACTATCTCTTTCTAGGCCTTGAATAATATAGACCCAATGACTGCAAAGATGTGATTAATGTGAACTATAAGTGCATTATAGGTTGTGGGTTGGGGTTTTTAAACATGCTTTCTCCCCTTAGACTTAGTACATGGAAAATATCACAGCTATTGAAGCTCTGCCATTTTTTATCCCCATGAGTTGTGTTAAGGAGTGTTTTTTTGAAAATAGTGTGTCAACACTAGGCTAGAATACAAAATTATTGTGAATGTAGGTAGCACCTCCCTAAATCTTCCTCCGTTTTATCCCCCAAGAAGTTGCTTTGAGTGAGACAACAGTCCATAAATTTGATACATAAATAAATAAAAATAATGAGAGAGAATAGTGTCAGAATATTTGGGAGGAGGCATTAATTGGACATAGCTTTTCAAATGCTATTCTACACAGAACTCTATGCAGAAAGTAGAGGAGACTGACTCTCAGTATATGTTATTTCTAGATATAATCCATGAAATGTTTTTGGTTTGTTTTTGTTAATGAATATTCAATTTTACTGGATCATGAAGAATCTCTTAAACTATGTTTCTTTTGTCAGAGACAAACCCTATAGATTTGTGTGTAAACAAATGTATCTTTATATATCCTGTCCTACTGGCTTGTACCTGCAACAATAATTTAGATTCTTCAATGAAATGTACAATAACACGTACTATTTAAACTAACCATTTTTAAACAATCTGAATTGCATTATTCAATATATACTGAAAGGGACATCAAGAATTCTGAAAAAAGTTTTTTTCTGGTTGCAACATTAATTAAAACCAAATTTATTGTCATCTATACCATATATATCCTACAAAAATACTTACTATTCTAAAAACAAAGGAAAATGATATTCAGAACTATATTTATTCAAACTTTTAAAAGAAATGCTAGTTGCTTTATTCACACATCACTCAGATTTAAGTTACTTGAATTTAAAACTGCACTGTAAAACACACGCTTATCTGCCTTCCTTAAATCATGACTTTATGCTTCACAAATGTATTAGAATATCTTTTTTTAAACCAAGGCATAGTTCAAGGCCTTTTTTAAAAAACTGAGTATCTTGTTACACCCTAAAAACCATAGTACACAATTTCCCCACGTTATTTCCTGTTTGTTGACCTTTGTTATATCATTCATAATATCTGGTTGCACTTTCCAGATTCTCCCCACAGGCACCAAAACAAACTGTTCTTACACATTTCATTTAACATCAGCTTTTTAAAAATTCTGTAAGAATGGCATGTTGAACTACACCAAACTCTACAATTAATACATTATAGTACAATATACTGAACTACAATCACCAGCCAATATTTTAGCCTAATACATTCTGCGAGCCTAACTCACGAAGTCATCTTAGAATGGATCACGTCTAAATTAACAGCTAAATTGTCCCTTTGAACCGTCTGTATTTTCTTCCCAAGGATCATTTATCCTACAAAGAAGCAGGTCCAAAAGAACGTTTATATTTCAAAGGGGCAAACAAACCACATTATCTATTTGCAACTAGGATTACCACAACAGACCTTTAAAATACTTTCACAAAATTTTCAAGCAGAAGAAAATTCTAATGATTATTGTCTCCACTTCCAGCACTGTTTAGACTTACATGTTATGTTCATACTTATACTTGTTCTCTCATACATGCTTGACAAACCAAAATAAATGTTTCCTTGCATTCATTCACCCTTTCTCAGATTAACAACAGACTACTTATTATACAATGAAAGCAAGGGATCAGTTACCATTCCCTGGTAAAAGACCCATGCTAAAGGTTTCTTGACATTTTAGCAACCAACGTAAACGCTTGCAGGGGGAGGGGGGGGAAACCCGCGAGTACGCAGAGACAAATCCCGTCTCGGAAACAAAGACAGCAAGTACTTTATTCGCCACCGATCCAGGGTATATATCTTCGGAGGCGTCGTTCCTCCCTCCCGGCCGTCGCTCGATTTCCCCCCAGCGAAGAATAGCCGCCCCCACCCCCCCCAGCACTCCTTTCTGCAAACGATGTCCGCTCGGTCAAACGCTGCCTCCTCTCCCCCGCCCTCCGTTTTACCCCACACATCCTCCTCAAAATTTGGTGGGGAGGGGAAAACTCCACCGTTAAGCCCCGTGAAGCCCACCCACCCCCAACGAAAACAACCCCCAGTTACCCCCACAAACAGCCCTTCCATTAAAAAAAGACCCGCTAGCCACTTCCACCATTCCTCCCCCCCCCCCAATACCGTTTATACGCAAGCCGCGGTCCGAGGCACCCACCCACCCCGTCTCTCCGACTCCTCCTCGCCCGAAACGCAGCCACAATAACAATGAGAGAGAGAGAGAGAGAGGAAGGAACGGAAACAAACCCACCCGGTCGAACGTTCCTACCACCACCATACTGGCTCCTTCCAACCACCACACCCACCACACGGAGCGTCTCCTTTCTTCTCTCGGCTGCTGCGCCCCTAACCGCCTCCCCTTCCACCACCACCTCCCCCCCTTTCACGCAAGGCTTTTTTTTTCTTCCCCTCCTCGCTTCGGCCAGCCCGGGCCTGCCTCACGGGCCTACCAGTTTCCCCGCAACACAAAGGAGGAGGGAAGGAAGGAGGGGAGGGGGAAGGTTGGAGGCGAGGCTGCGACGTGCGCGAAACCACCAGCCCCAAGGCCCCGGGCAGCAGCTGCTGTTGCTGCTGCTGTTGCAGCCGCTCTTTCCCCGGGAACGAAACAAAAGGAACGTGGGTGAACCGCTGTGTGTTTGTGGGGGGGGGGGGCGGAATGGGAAGGCGCGCGCGGGTTGGGGTGGGTGGGGGGGGTGTTTACCCTTTTGCTCCTCCCTCGCGCGCTGCCCCTCCGTTCCATCTCTCCCCCCTTTTTTTTCCCCTCCTCCTCTGCCACGGCCGAATACTCACGGGCTGAGGTGAGCGGGCAGCGCTGTCGGTTGTAACGGACACGGAAAGGAGGGGGCTCCCTCTTCCTCCCGGAAGACTCTTGCCAACAACGATCCAATTGCCCCCTCCCTGCCACCCTTGCCTTCCTGCCACCGCCCCTCCCCCTCCTCCTCCACCACCTCCTCCACCTCTGCCGCCGCCACCGTCGTTGTCAACGGGAAGGAAGCTCACAACATGGCGAGTGAAAGGCAGAAAGAGAGAGGGACGGACATACACGGCGGCGGCAGCGGCGGCGGCTGCCCACTAGTGCGCATGCGCGCCGCCGGCCCATCGGCGAACGCCGGGCACCAGGGAGGTACGATAGGACGGCTCGGCTTGACAGCGCTCGCGCGTGCGGACGCGTGTGCGTAACCGGCGCGTTCCCCCCCCCCCCGAAGCGTGCGGGCGCTCGCTTGGCGTCGGCTTTTGCGCGTGCGTACGACGGAGGCATGTTTGAGGGGGGGGGGCATACACCCAAACAAAGCCCGTACCCCGTTCAAGCAAAGAGTGCGAGTCGTCATAAGGTAGTAAGAAGACTTCCGGCCCTGGATTGCAGTCTTGTTTTAAAAGTGGGACGCCACTGGAAGGGAAAGGGCGTGAAAAGTCAAAAGCTGCGCAAGCGGTAAAAGGTGCCTTTTTATTAATCGAGTGTTCTGGGACAATTGGACCTTTCCTCCGAAATTAGGCACGCAAAATCGCTACGTTATCTTGAACACCTGCGAAGAGCCACGCTTCCATCAGCAGTTCGCGATCAAGGTCACCTGCAGCACCCTGAGCGTCCCCGCCCTCCCTCCCGCCCCATTTATTCCTGTGGCACGTTCATTTATAGCAATAGCAATAGCAGTTAGACTTATATACCGCTTCATAGAGCTTTCAGCCCTCTCTAAGCGGTTTACAGAGTCAGCATATTGCCCCCAACAACAATCTGGGTCCTCATTTTACCCACCTCGGAAGGATGGAAGCCTGAGTCAACCCTGAGCCGGTGAGATTTGAACAGCCGAACTGCTGAACTGCAGTCAGCTGAAGTAGCCTGCAGTGCTGCATTTAACCACTGCGCCGCCTTCCTCACTCCCGTTTCACAGTCTTAGCGATCATGTTCTCGATACGCTTTTTGGAGAAAAATGAAAATACAGGAGTAAATCAGAATCAAAATAGAGCCGGAAGGGACCTTGGAGTCTAGTCCCCATCATTTCAGACAAGTGGCTGTCCAGCCTCTTCTTAAAAGCCCCCAGTGATGAAGCATCCACAACTTCTGAAGGCGAAGCTGTTCCACTGGCCAGTTGTCCTCACTGTTAAGAAATCTCTCCTTAATCCCAGGTTGCTTCTCTCCTTGATTAGTTTCCATCCATTGTTTCTTGTCCTGCCCTCTGGTGCTTTGGAAAATAGCAATAGCAATAGCAGTTAGACTTATATACCGCTTCATAGCCCTCTCTAAGCGGTTTACAGAGTCAGCATATTGCCCCCAACAACAATCCGGGTCCTCATTTCACCCACCTCGGAAGGATGGAAGGCTGAGTCAACCTTGAGCCGGTGAGATTTGAACCGCCGAACTGCAGATAACAGTCAGCTAAAGTAGCCTGCAGTACTGCACCCTAACCACTGCGCCACCTCGGCTCTTTGTGGTATCCTCTCAAATATTGGAATACTACTATCGTGTCATCTTTTTTCTTGACTAGCCAAACCCAGATCGTGCAACCGTTCTTCATATGTTTTTAATCGTCTTAAATGCTCTTTGCGCTTTTTCCAAAGTCTCAAATGTCTTTTTTTGGTAATGTGGCCAAAACTGGATGTAGTATTCCAGGTGTGGTTTTACTAAGGCTTTATAATGCGGGACTAATACTTCACTTGATTTTGATTCTATGTCTCCGTTTATACAACCAAGGGTTGTATTAGCTTTTGGGGATGCTGCCACACATTCCTAGCTCATGTTTAAGTCAGTGTTTCTCAACCTTGGCAACTTGAAGATGTCTGGACTTCAACTCCCAGAATTCCCCAGCCAGCGAATGCTGGCTGGGGAATTCTGGGAGTTGGAGTCCAGACATCTTCAAGTTGCCAAGGTTGAGAAACACTGGTTTAAGTGATTGTCCCTTAAGACTCCAAGGTCCCTTTCACAGTTACGGTTTTTTGAGCCAGGTTTCACCTAATCTGTACTTGTAGCTTTGGTTTTTTTCTGCCCAGGTGTAAAACCTTGCTTTTCTCTACATCAGGGGTGTCAAACTCATGGCTCGCAGGCCGGATGAGTCACAAGCTGACCACTCCCCACCCCGGTTTTAGCGACAGGGAAAAGAGTGATACGTCACATGACAGCATGACGCCACGAGTTTTGACACCCCTGCTCTTCATTAAATTTCATTTTGTTGAATAGAGCCCATTGTTACAGTCTTGTCAGTCGTTAACTGATTGACAGTTTGTGTGCTGCCACTTATGTCAGGGGTGTCAAAATGGCTGCCCATGGGCCAGATGCGTCATGCGCAGGCCATGCCTACCGCAGTTCCGTGAAGGGGGGAACCGCAAAATGCCACGTGATGGCAATGTGACGCCGTGAGTTTGATACCCATGACGTATGTCTACAGGTAGTACTTGACTTACAGCAGTTCATTGAGTAACCGTTCTAAATTACAACTGCGGTGAAAAAAGTGGCATTGCCGTATTCACACGTAACGACCATTGCAGCACCCCCATGGTAACGTGATCAAAATTCAGACACTTGGCAACTGACTCACATTTATGACAGTTTCAGGATCCCCAGGTCATGTGATCCGGTTCCACCACAAAACCGCCTTCGACTAAAGGGCACCCGATGAAACCGTGTAGCTGACGTCATCACAGCGCGACAACAGCACGGAGAAAAAAGCACGCTGTAAACGCTAAACCTAAAATTAACCCCTAAACCTAACCCCCCTAAACCTAATCCTAAACCTAAACCTAACCCTTAACCTAACGCTAAACCTAATCCTAACCCTTAACCTAACCCTAAACCTAACCCTAACCCTTAACCTATCCCTAACCCTTAACCTAACCCTAAATCTAACCCTAAACCTAACCCTTACCTTAACTTGAATCGGCTTGCTTTCGAAGCGCTATTTAAAGCGCCCTTCTTTCTCCGCGCTCGCTGTTGTCGCCCTGTTGATGACGTCAGCGACGCGGTTTAATCGGGCGCGCTTTAGTCGAGCGCGGTTTTGTCGTGCCACGATGTGATCCTTTTTACGACCTTCTGGCAAGCAAAGTCAATGGGAAAGTCGGGTTCACTTAACTGTATTACTAACTTAGCAACTGTGGTGCTTCATTTCACAACTGGCAAGAAAAGCCATAAAATGGGTCAAAAGTCACTAAACAACGCTCGCTAGAAATTTGGGGTTCAATAATGGTTGTAAGTTGAGGACTACCGGTACCTTCTCCAATATGATCTTGCCCTTCAGGACTTCCAACAATGCAACCATTGCTCTTGTAATGAAATCCATCCACCTTGCTACAGGTCATCCTACCTCTTTCAGCATTCTC
The DNA here is from genome assembly GCF_051295495.1 of Thamnophis sirtalis. NCBI lineage: Eukaryota > Metazoa > Chordata > Lepidosauria > Squamata > Natricidae > Thamnophis > Thamnophis sirtalis. The sequence goes on along the minus strand of NW_028261385.1, from coordinate 136,468,027 downwards.
AAAAGAGCTAGATTCTTGCCTGAGGTATACAGAATATGATCATTTGAGCTTGGCCATTCGTTCCCCAGGTGAAAACTCTGGGTTGATTTGTTTAATGATCCACTTGTTTGTTTCTTTGGTATCCATGGCATTTTCATCATCTCCAACAACAAAGTTGTTGGCAATAATTCTTTTGTCCTGCTTCTTGAAAGCCTAATTTTCACCTCCAAGGAAAATGACTACGCACAATTCTGATCTTTATGTAGACATGTCAAGAGACCTGAATATTTTTCCCAAGGCCTTCATTGCTGCTTTACCAAGTGGTAGTGTGTGAAGCATTTTAAAAATTCTGCTTCCTTATGATTATGTGACATGAGTATAATAAGCAATTATTAGTAGTATTGATTAATAATTAATGGTAATTATTTAATATTATTATAATAATTAATGGACAAAATTTCCATCTGTCAGTTGCAAAAGGCCATGCTGCTTGGCGCTGCATGTGTACTATGTCCGTGATGGCGAACCTATGGCACGCATGCAAGCCATTGCCCTAGTTTAGATTTAGATTTTAGATTTAGATTTAAAGTTTATTTATATGCCGCCCTTTTCCCTGGGGGGACTCAGGGCGGCTCACAACTTAAAAGGGGGGGGGGGAGACAAACTTTTAACATATAAGACAATACATAATTAAAACACAACATTCATACTATTCGGGCGGGTTGTAGTCTTAACCCCAGGCCTGACGGGATAGCCAGGTTCTGAGGGCTGTGCGGAAGGTCTGGAGGGTGGTGAGGGTACGAATTTCCACGGGGAGATCGTTCCACAGGGTCGGAGCTGCCACCGAGAAGGCTCTCCTCCGCGTAGTTGCCAGTCGACATTGACCGGCAGATGGAACTCGGAGGAGGCCTAGTCGGTGAGATCTAATAGGTCGTGTGGAGGTAATTGGCAGGAGGCGGTCTCTCAAGTTCAGCTCCACTGCGCATGCACGTGCGCCTCCCGCAGGCCAGCTGCTTGTTGGGTCTCTGACGTGCATGCGTGGGGGTCGGGGAGCATCCAAGGGGGTGTGCACATGGGTGGGGGGGCATGGGGTCTGCGCACATGCGCAGGGAGAGGGGCACATGCAGGGTGTACATGCGCAGGATGGGGTGCATGCAGGGGGCCATGCGCACATTGCATTTTGTGGGTTCAAGTGCGCACATTTGCAAGCACACACACACTTTGGGCACTCAGTCTGGAAAGGTTTATCCATCACTGTACTATGTCAATACATTACAATATCCAAGGACCTAGGTTTTTGGGAAGAACTCAGTGTGCCTGAAATCCAATATCAGCTAAAGAGCTGACAGCTGAGATCTCATGTTGTGAACAGATAATAATGATTATATGTTTTACATTTTTAATATTATATTTATAATAATTGCATAATGTTATATAATTTAAATATTTAATATATTTTATCATGTAATAATAATTATATGTTATATGCCAGTGTTTCTCAACCTTGGCAACTTGAAGATGTCTGGACTTCAACTCCCAGAATTCCCCAGCCAGCGAATGCATTCGCTGGCTGGGGAATTCGCTGGCTGGGGAATTCTGGGAGTTGAAGTCCAGACATCTTCAAGTTGCCAAGGTTGAGAAACACTGGCATATGCATAATAATAAAGATAATAAGTGGAATAAGAAGCCAGTTTGGTCTACTGGTTAAGGTATCAACGTTACCATTCATTCTTACGTGCTTAGTTAATTGTAAACTGTTTTGCATTTTTTTAAAAACTTGAAGTAGCATAGAATTTTTAGAAATAAATAAATAAATCAGCTAGCAACTTTTGGAGGGATACAGGAACTGCAATGCAAAAATTGGGAGGCATAGTGCCCTATGTCAAAAATTATCCTGGTCACAGCCAACATAATAATTTATTTTTGTTAGCTAGGTGAAGTTATAGAGCTGCCATATGAAGCTCCCCTCAAAGCATGTGGAACTCAAATTGTAATGTTTATAGCGGTAGGAAAAGCAGTTTATATTTATAAGTGTCACATTTTATTAGTTTAAAATCAAAATAAAGGGAAGGGAAGGGTGGAAGGAAAGGGAGAGAGGGAGAAAGGAAGGAGATGGATTATCCATTCATTTATTTCTAGATCACCCAACCCAAATGATTATGAGCAAACAGCAGTGGAAAGAAGGATTGTCTGAATACTATAGCAAGCAAACCAGGGGTGGTTTCACTTACTTTCCCTACCGGTTTGCAAATGTGAGCATGCCCCATCTGCTTGCCTTCCGCACATGCGCTTTGGCTTGAAAACGAAGGAACGAAGGAATGAAAGAAAGAAAAGAAGGAAGTTTGGTTTGTCAGTCGGTCGGTCGGTTGGTTGTCTGGTTGTCTCCTGGTCTCCCATTGCTCTCTCCTGGTTATGCCCAAAAAAACATTCCAAAGCCCAGCTGTGCAGACCAGCTGTAGAGGAATTACTTTCAATTTATTCACAAGCAAAAGCAAAGTTGTCAGGGCATTGCATGCCGGTGTGAGTCCAGTGTTATGTCTAGTCTGTGCATTATTATGCAATTTTACACTCTAAATATAAGAGCTAATTCTTTCCAGTCTAAATAATTATGTTGCAGAAGTGACAAGATATGCAATACAAATAATATTACATTTTCCAGACCAACAGTCTTCCCACCTCATTAAAATTAAAAAGAATCATTGCATCTTAAACCAACTCTCCATTAAGCTCCTTTTTACAGCAGTTATTTTGAGCATGTAATAAATTCTTGAATATTCATATGTCTGTGCTGTAAGAACTACTTGGAACAATAAAGAAATGTCCATAATGAGTCTTTTTTTTTAAAAAAAAACAACTGCAATAATTGCTTTAGCATCTTTTGGATGAGATTATCTTATTAAATACCGGTATCACAATTGGCTTTATTTCCCTATTATAGGTATAGGACTCAGACCCATACTTTATATGTCACCATTGGTGCAAAAGCATTCAAAATTTTCTTTAATTACAAGTTATGCCCTTTACAGGAATTTTATTTTCTTAAATGTTACAATTTATTAGTTTGAACAGTTGCAACTACTGTAGTAGCTATGGGTCTGCTTAATGCAACAGAGGTCTAACATGTTAGGTTTTGAAAATAGCAATAGCACTTAGATTTATATACTGCTTCATAGTGCTTTACAACCCTCTCTAAACAGTTTACAGAGTCAGCCTATTGCCCCAAACAATCTGGGTCCTCATTTTACCCACCTCAGAAGGATGGAAGGCTGATTCAACCTTAAGCCTGGTGGGATTCAAACTGCCAATCTGTTTGGAGCCAGCAGTCAGCAGAAGTAGCCTGCAGTACTGCATTCTAACCACTGTGCTACCACAGCTACCGCCATGAAGCAACACCATTGGAATTACTTTAAAAAACTGAAAAAAATAAGGATCCGTTCAGTGTTCTGCAGATGGACGGGATACCAAAACTTTGTGAAGCATTCATTCTTTTCCCAGAATATAGGTAGTCCTCGACTTACAACATTTTGTTTAGAGATTGCTCAAAATTACAACATTACTGAAAAAAGTAATTTATTTTTCACACTTAATGATCCTTGCTATGGCCATGTGATCAAAAGTAGGGTGCTTGGCAATTGACTCATATTTTTCGCAACCTTCTGACAAGCAAAGTCAATGGAGAAGCCGGATTCACTTAACAAACGTGTTACTAACTTAACAACTGCAATGAGTAATTTAACAACTGTGGCAAAAAAAAGGTCATAAAATGGGGCAAAATTCACTTAACCAATGTCTCAACAACTGACATTTTGGAGTCAATTGTGGTCATAAGTCGAGAAATACAGTTACAGTTAAAATGCAGTCCTTTTATCCTTGAGTCAGGAAAAAATAGTACATTCGTTGTCTCCGCTACCAACTTCTAGCCTATCTCTATTGGAAAAACTTGCGTTTAATTAGTCCATTTTTGGAGTATTAACGTATTGCTTATAATGCTCCATCCAGCATTACAAGTGCCCGCTTTTTGAATAGCTTCTAGCTCAGTGTTTCTCAACCTTGGCGACTTTAAGTCCTGTGGACTTCAACTCCCAGAATTCCCCAGCCAGCGAGAGCTGGCTGGGGGATTCTGGGAGTTGAAGTCCACAGGACTTAAAGTCGCCAAGGTTGAGAAACACTGTTCTAGCTATAGATACTCCCCACTTGCCAACTGCCTTGTGTAGTGACCGTTCAGTTATGAGAGTTGAAAAAAGAGTTTGCGATCAGTCCTTTCATTTACAGCCATCTGTGTGCCCCACAGTCACATGATTGCCATTCATTCAACTGATACACATTCCCAACCACTGCAGCCTCCTGTGGTCACCTGATTGCCATTTGTGAGCTTGACAATTGGCTTCCCACAAGCAGAATTAATGAGAACACAGAAATGAAACTGCCAGTTGTAGTCACGTGGTGTCTCACTTAATGACCATGGGGATTCATTGAATGATGGAAGCAGAAGGGATGATGTATATATAAGTCTGGTGCGGTCAGGCGATTTTTTTTTTTTTGCTTAGCAACCAAGTTGCCAGTCCCAATGATGTTTGGTAAGTGAGGATTGTGTGTACAGACTCCTCTGATACTGAGGTTGTCACACACCCATGAACTGGTGGTTGACTCAGATAGCAAGGACTCAATCCCTGACCTTGGGAGAGGGCCAGGGGTGGGTTTCAGGCGGTTCGCGGCAGTACCCGTGAACCGGTTGGTCGGCGAACCCGGAAGTAAGTAACTTCCGGGAACGCCGAAGGATCCACCCGCCCGCCTGCGTTTCTTACCCGGTTTTGACGAGTTCTACGCTTCCACGCATGCGCAGAACGCATACAGCACCTGCGCGATCCTCCAGGAGCAGCTGGAGCATCGCACAGGCGCTAGTACGCATGCGTGCACTGCGCGCGTGCATGAGGACGCCGCCGGCCCCGTTCCAACCGAACCGGTTGGAACGGGGCGAGAAACCCACCCCTGGAGAGTGCCAAGCCATAAATCATACCACAAGCTAAAGAGGGCCGAACAGCAGAGACCATTCTCTTCAAGAGAATGGAAGGTATTAATTCCTTTCATTATGTGAAGTTAAAATCTCTAGTTTATGAGAAAACACTCCAGCCTCCTTCCTGTGCTGGAAACAATTCCCTGCCTGACTGGTTTCCTTTTGGTTTCTTGTCAGTTGCTGTCTGAATTTACTGGCAGTTCATTTTTGCACCATTTTTTAGAAATGTCTCTGATTTTTGGCCCCATAGCTTGCTTTCAGATGAGCTGACTTCCCAGCCTGCAGTTACTCCCAGTGATCCTGCGCTATTGATATATCAAACATCTAATTTTTATTTTTAATATTTTTATTCATGTATGTATTATAATCTGCTTCCACTGATTACTGCTATCTGAGTCCGTTTTTTTAATTACCGCAGCTGCTTAGAGCTGTTTTGGGTAAAGCAGCATAGAGTTTCCAGTAATAAATAAATACAAACAAATAAATAATATGCATGGGAAAAGCTCTGACTTTTACTTTTTGAAATCTTTATCGAATTTGGATCAGGATAAAAGAGAGAGAAAAAACAAAAGTGATATATTGTGGAAGTTTATTTGTAAGACATGATGAAAGAAATGTCCTTCTGGGTTCGGCTCCAAGTGGGGAAGAAGACACTGGAGACACGGAGGCTGCTTGGAAAGATGGTTTATTGTTGGAGAGGGCCACACGGCTTGAACCCTGAACAGAAAAGGGGATCACATGCTTCAATGTTGGTGGAGAAGAAGAGAGGGGCTGAGGGAGGGGCTTGCATTCTGGTTGCTACTTCCAGTTCCTCTTCTTGCTTTTTTGTCTTATCGGACAGTGACACTCGTGAATCCTGAACCCCTAGCCCAAAGAGTTGGACTAAATGATCTCTATTGTTCCATCTCTCGGATTCTACTAGCCTGCTCTTATTTTTGACTTGCAGCTATTGAAAGATTTACAACTGAGCAGTTGAAGCTCATGAAATCAACTGATTTGCTTCTTGTTTGCCCTAATTCTAAGGCTTACGTAGCACATTAATACTGCAAAAGAACTCTACTTTAGGAAGCAGGTGATTGCGGTGGCTAGAAGATCTGATTTATAAACGTTTGTAATCACCATATGTGCAGCAAGGAACATCTGCTTTTAATATAAATGCTACCTTGGCTATCCATGGTGCAAATTTCGCAACTTTATTAATGATCCCTTCACTCTTATTTTCTGTGAACAAATAAAGACAGTGTGCTTTTACTTAATGATTCTATAGTGACTGGAGAAGCTTTGTAGCTAAGTCAAAAGATGGATTCTGTGGTTCAGGCTGTAGTCATGAATTTTTCATCACTGATACCACATACTAGCTTGTCCCTTGCATCTCTGTCAGAGTTATGTTCTAATTATAGTTCTGAGAGGTCTGGCTCATACTTGTCTATGTCTTTCAAGGCATTATTTATAAAGTCAGTTTGAAATACTTCTACTGTTTCTTTCTGGCATTGATACAGTAGGCTCCTCATTAAGCTTTACCATATGTAGAAACCTCTGTAATCCTAGAAATGCTTTAATGTAGAACTGTGCTCCCCCCCCCACCAAAAAAAACCCCCTTGGGCAGTAAAGCCATGACTAAGCATTTCTTAGGCTCCCTCCCAGCATGCTGCAATTGAGGGAACTGTGAAAGAATTCCATGTATGGCTACCATTATTTAGGAGTGCCATTATTGATTGATTACAAATGTAAGCTTGATTACAAATGTAAGTGTTCCTTTCTTCCTGGTTTGCAAACATTATGTGGAAGCAGAGAAGGAAAAAGTAAAAACTTTCAGAACAGAAGTTGCTGTCGCTGCTGTTTAGACATGACACAATACTTGCTCTAAGTAGAAAAGTTATTGTTAGGGGTATCTTATAGAGCCGAGGTGGCGCAGTGGTTAAATGCAGCACTGCAGGCTACTTCAGCTGACTGCAGTTCGGCTGTTCAAATCTCACCGGCTCAGGGTTGACTCAGCCTTCCATCCTTCCGAGGTGGGTAAAATGAGGACCCGGATTGTTGTTGGGGGCAATATGCTGACTCTGTAAACCGCTTAGAGAGGGCTGAAAGCCCTATGAAGCGGTATATAAGTCTAACTGCTATTGCTATTGCTATCTCCATTGGGAAACAGAAAGTAGCGCAGTGGAATACACAGCTAGAGAGAATGTACGTTGCTAGTAGAAGAAACACACGAATAGAGTCTCAGACACTGCTAGTAAAAACAAGTAGCTTTACTACTAATAATAGCTTCACAAGCAGTGATAGTAGATATTTGTCCAAACACAATTCAAAGAACAAACAATTGCTTACAGTCACAGTTCACGTTCCAGTCATCAAGCGAGCAAGTAGTTATCAAGCATAGGACAAACAGAGAAAGAGGGAGAGATCTTTCCTGACTCCCTCTTATTGTAAAGTTAATTACAGCTGATAAGTACATTCACCCATTTAAAGCAACATCGACCATTTGTTATTGTATATGAATCTATATTGCCTATCCAACACTAGGAGTATACTCCCAACAGTTATTGCAGATGTAGAGAAGTCTTCCTAACCTGACACCACCAGGTGCTTTGGTCCATAACCCCAACAACACCTGGTATGGGGCAGGCTGTACTAATTGGCAAGAATGAATGTTCTAGTGCAGAGGTGTCAAACTTGCAGCCTGCGGGCCAGATGCGTCACGTGCTGGCCCCGCCCCTGCCTAGTTTAGCAAAGGGGGGAAAAGTCCCAATACGTCACATAGCAATAGCAGTTAGACTTATATACCACTTCATGGGGCTTTCAGCCCTCTCTAAGCGGTTTACAGAGTCAGCATATTGCCCCCACAGTCTGGGTCCTCATTTCACCCACCTCGGAAGGATGGAAGGCTGAGTCAACCTTGAGCTGGTGAGATTTGAACCGTCGAACTGCAGATAACAGTCAGCTGAAGTGGCCTGCAGTACTGCACCCTAACCACTGCGCCACCTCGGCTCTCATGATGCCACCGTGACAATGTGAGTTTGACATCCCTGTTGTAGAGCATCATTTATAGTGGAAATCAGTCGGTGGAGAATGGCAATTCAGATGAAATCAGAAAGTAAACACAAATAAATGTTTAGATATTAGATGTATGTATTAGCAGTGATGGGATTCAGCCAGTTCGCACCAGTTTGACCAAAACATTGTTATTTTTTTTGCGTAGCTTGGCAAACCGATTGTTCCCACCATTGGTTGGCCCCATCCCACCCCACCCCGCCACCAGGGTTGCCATTCAGGATGGGGAGGCTGCCATGGCATAGCATGGAGCCACACTGATCAGCTGGGAGGTGGCAATGGACCTGCTGAACAGATCAGCTGGGAAGCTGATTAGTCAATTCAGTCAGGCCTTCCAACTTCGTGATATCTCCCCCCCCCCTTGAGAAGTTGAAAAGTTTGACTGAACTTTTTTAAAAAACTGGTAGTCACATGGTCTTCTTTTGTTGCCCTGCATGCAGGGTAATGGAGCTAGAAAGCAGGTTAGTGAGGAAATGGTGGTTGCTCTAGGATGGGGTGGCAATGAGAATTTTGTATTATGATGGCTCTGGAATGGGGTAGAAGTGAGGATTTTGTATTATGATTGCTTATAAGTAAGTAAGAACCAGTAAAATAGGAATGGAAAAATCCCTCACTGTAGATCTGCGTTTTCAGTCTTGGCAAGTTTAAGATGGGCAAACTTCATGCGGCATTTGGGAATTCTTGGAATTGAAGTCCATGCAGCTTAAAGTTGCTAAAGTTGAGAAGCATGGGTCTACACAACAGTTAGGATTTTCCATTCCTGTTTTATTTAGAGTTTGGTGCAATTAAATAAATCAGATGTGGTTTCTTTAACAAATAGTGATTAAAGTGATATGAACCATTACTGGACTTTTTGGGAGAAACTGAAATTAAAAGTTGATCTGGGCTTTGATGATTAGATATGGGGTTATGGAAATAATGTAGACAAATGTTAATCTTAGAGTAAGGGTTTGATATATTTTTAACTTATATCTGTACCAAAGAAAGTTGGAAGTTATTCTTTTTTTGTTTTCCTTCTATTCCTCTTTTTTTACACTTTCACTCTTTTTCTTTCCTGAGCCTTTTCTTTTTTCAAATCTGTTTTTATTTGTTTATCCCTTAGCTTTGTACTTTTTGATGTATGAAGGATCAAATACTCAACCACTATAATTCTAGATTCCTTATTTACAGAAATCATATCAAAGTTTAGAATGAAATCCACAGGGAGCCATCTCTTATAAGACAGGCTTGGAGCCCCTCTTATTTTCATATTTTAGTGGCTTCCCCGTCAGTGTTGATCAGTTGCTTCACAATGTTTTGATTGGTGCCAGGTCTCTACAGCCTCAGGCAGAGAAGGGCTATTCTCTGCACCCCTCCCTCAAATGTTCTTTAAAATAAAGAGTTTCCCAGCATTCCTCCAACATCCAGCAATCTCTGGTTACTCATCCTAAAATGAATCCGCTTTACCTGGAGTTTCAAAATTTGCTGTTTGCTAGGAAGATGTGTAGCTAAAAGTCAGTCTACATTTAGTGTACATCTGACTTGGGGGATATTTCTTCATAACCAAACAAAAGTGTATGTTCTGTGCAGTTAACACCCCTGGTTCCACCACAAAACCGCGTTCGACTAAAGGGCGCTCGACGAAACCGCGTAGCTGACGTCATCATAACGCGACAACAGCGTGGAGAAAAAAGCAAGCTGTAAACGCTAAACCTAAAATTAACCCCTAAACCTAAACCTAACCCCCCTAAACCTAATCCTAAACCTAACCCTAAACCTAACCCTAAACCTAACCCTAAACCTAACCCTTAACCTAACCCTAAACCTAAACCTAAACCTAACCCTTAACCTAACGCAAACCCTAACCCTAACCCTAACCCTAAACCTTACCTTAACTTGAATCGGCTTGCTTTCAAAGCACTATTTAAAGCGTCCTTCTTTCTCCGCGCTCGCTGTTGTCGCCCTGTTGATGACGTCACCGACGCGGTTTAATCGGGCGCGCTTTAGTCGAGCACGGTTTTGTCATGCCACGAACACCCCTTGCTTGCTGTATCTGGATGTCACAAAGCAAAGCCCACATTTTGTAATTAACCCCTGCGCCCCGTTTTGACTGGCAGAGTGCTGCAGGAGGCTGAATGCTGTTACACCCTTTGGCCATCCTCACCCAGCCACACTCACCCAGATCTTAGGGCAGAGAACGTGTTGTTATTGAATCCCACCACTGTGTATTAGTAAGTTTCATTTATGTGAAGCCTCCTGGAGAAATCATCTCTTAGTTTGGGACGAGATATCAGTATGTTGATGGTACCCTGATATACCTCTCTAACACATGCCGAGCAGTGATGCAGGAGAAGCCTTCAGCTGGTACTTCAAGGATTGGCCTGTGGAGAAACAAGTTGAAGCTCCAAGAAGACTGAGTTGCTATTTTGCTCAGAATCCAACTAGCTCTCTCTTGGCTCCAGTGATGACTTTGGATGGCAGTACAAAAATAAAGTTAAAAGTAAATAAATACATAAATGTAAATGAAATGAAACATAATAGGTCTCATTGTCAATTCATCTAGAATGGCTAGAGTGAAAAGCAAAAGCTCATTGAGTTAAGGCTAATAGAGGGTGATTGTCTTCCTCACAATCTTGTGAAAATCAGAATGAAGAGCAATTATATAATGTGCTCTGTGATCTTTACACCTATCCTCCGCGAGCTGCACTGGTTACCAATTGGTCTCCGGATACACTTCAAGGTGCTAGTCGTCACTTATAAAACCCTTCATGGTATTGGACCTGGGTACTTGAGAGACCGGCTGCTGCCAATTACCTCCCAAAAACCCATTAGATCACACAGATTAGGTCTCCTCCGGGTTCCGTCTAATAGCCAATGTCATCTGGCTACTACCCGGGGGAGGGCCTTCTCTGTGGCGGCTCCGGCCCTTTGGAACAAGCTCCCCGCAGAGATTCAGATCCTCACCTCTCTCCAGGCCTTCCAAAAAGCTGTTAAAACCTGGCTGCGTCGGCAGGCCTGGGGTCAATGAGTTCCCTTCCCCTCTCGAATCGTGCGGCTGTTGGTTGTTTTATATTCCCTGTACTTTTTGTTGTAGTTCTTGTGTTTCCCTTCCCCTCCTTGGGTTTGTGCGCCGCCCTGAGTCCCGCCGGGAATAGGGCGGCATATAAATAAAATGAACCTTGAACCTTGAACCTTAAAGAACTATTTAATATCAGCATGAACCATGTTTCTCTTCATAGATACACAGAATGGACCTGCAACCATGTTGTTGGAGTTCCCCACTGGCCACCTCAGCCATTCAGAGGTATTTTATTAAGTATAAACACCAAACAGCACTTAATACTTGAATTGGAGACCACTGCCCTGAGCAGAGAGGAAATAAAGACAAAACATCATGGAAACAGTCAAACCACTTCCATAGAAATGCCAAGAAAACAACAGAGGTGTGTCCATGGCATTACCAAGGATCAAGCTTGACTGGAGGAAGTTTGGTTCACCGACAAAAGGGCGACCGACAAAAGCGTGCCCGACTAAACCGCGGTGACAAAACCGCGAGTTCTAAACTGCGCCAATGAATGAGCGCTGAAGTGCACCGACAACAGCGCGCCGACAGAAGCTAAACCTAACGCTAACCCTAAACCTAAACCTAAACCTAACCCTAAACCTAACCCTAAACCTAACCCTAAACCTAACCCTTAACCTAATGCTAAACCTAACGCTAACCCTGAACCTAACCCTAAACCTAACCCTAAACCTAACCCTTACCTTAACTTAAAACACACTTCTGTCGGCGCACTGTTGTCGGCGCATTGATGACATCGTGGCACAGGTTGACATCGCGGTTTTAGCACCGCGGTTTTGTCGGCACGCTTTTGTTGTGCGCGCATTTGTCGGGTGACGGGAAGTTTCACTGCCTGTTTTCCAAGTGTTCTTCTGCATCCATATATTTTTTTAATCATTAGTCAACTGAAGTCTTCACTGAGCTGTTTTTTTACTAGATCTTCCATCTTGTATTGTTTAGTTTGGGTTTGTTTCCTTAATTTTTTTACTTCTGTAAAATGCAGGGTTTCCACCTGTCTTCCAATGATAGCTCTCCTTGTATAAAGATTGTATAATTTTGTGCTACGGTTCTTCATTGGTACAATTCTCCTTTGAACAAGAAGTTTTCCATGACTGCCTTTATCAGCTATTTTTAAAAAAAGCATTTAACAACCTCTTGCCCTTTTGTGATAATTCAGATCAGCTGTTTAAGGTAGCGGTCTTTCTCTGCCCAATGGTAAAACGCAAACCTTTTCGGTTTATGCTCCTTCTCTGTAAAGTACTAATCCTGCAGAGCACATGGAAGCAGTCTCTGAGAGCTATGGGCAACCTGCAGACATTTCATAAAATAAAGCTTTTGCTATTTAAAGGCCAGTAGATGGCAATAGGGGTTCATTTCAAAAAAAGAAGTTAGATGCAGAAATCCAGTTTCCAGAAACACTACAGAATGTACCCATCTGGTTTCCAGAATTAGCTGTACTAGAAGTGGGAGTTTCTCTCCTGCCTGTGTTTCTGTTGTGCCTTTATTAAGAATCACTAAAGGTCAGATGCCACCCACTGTCTTCATTAAAGAGTTATGTCATGGGATATATCCATTCTCTTCTAAAGCATGGCTGCATAGCTCATCTTACTTCTACTCTGTATCAAGATGATAGGCCCGCTCATAATTGTCCCTAAAAATGACACTGATATGTATGTCCCATACAGACTTTTGCTTAGATACCTTTATATTAAGGCTTCATGATCTTTTTGTTTGTTTACATTATTCATTTTTCTTATTGCTGATTAGTGGAGACTTGTGACCCTTTATAGAAAAAAGGCTTTCATGCTAAGTCTAAACTTGTCTGGTTTATAAAACTTTAACCTTGTAATTTAGCTTGTCATGTAAAGTCAACAATTGTGTCTTATTGAATAAACCGTGGCTAAGCAAATCATGGCTTAGTAGTGTAATATGTGAACTCAATTAATGTATGTATTGATTTCCTTTTCTGTATCCAGTAGTTCCAACTTTTAAGGAGGATAAAATTATACATTCATTTGTCCAAATGCAAGACAATTTATTTCAAAATATACAGCAATCTATTCAGTGAAGAACTGTCAGCACCTCTTCATTGAGTAATTAGGAAAGAAGACCACAAGACTCCATTGATAGAAATCAAATGTACTTTTACTAATTATAAATGATTAGAAGCGTAGCAAAGCGAAGACTGATTATTTAGGCGCGAAAGCAAATGATATATAAAATAACCCATTCCCTACCCCTTGGCATCCCAGTTACAGTCCAATCATAATTCTCCTAAGTGTCAGGTGTGAGATAACTTCGAAAGGCATCACCAAGATGGAATGTCGGTGCCGTTGGCCTTGGCGGGAAACCTCCTCCGCATGCGTAGTCCGACAGGCAGCAGAACTCCAGAATCTTCCTCCAGCACAATTAGTAAACCCCTCCCAAATACCATGCCCCCCTCCCCGTTTCAATGGCAGCCGAAGCAGCAGCAAAGCAGAGGCTGACAAGAACAAAATAGAAAAGAGGGCAGGAACTGAATGTTATAACTTGGGAGAATATTTCAGGTACCCATAGCAAAACAAAAATAACATTGTGTTAACCCAACACTTTTCAGAAAGTTCTTTAATCAAGAGTAAGGTGCCTGCTAGCTAATACATTTTAGGTAGAAGTTGCCAATATAGTGATTTTGATAAAACTATTTTCTGAAATAAGTAGGGTTTCTGTGCAGTAGTGAACAAGAACACTGAATGACAAGTCTATATAACCACAACCGGAGATTTGTTTCAATTTTATTTGTTTTAAAAACAAATTCAATATATTCAGAAAAAAAAAATCTGTACCCACGTAGGTTAGCCATGACCAGTGGGCACTGCTACAAAATGTTGCAAGGGCTTCTTAGCTCTGAAATGGTTAAGCCAACAAAGGAGAATATTTGTTCTTGAAATATGGTGTTCTCTCTGAGTGTGGTTGTTTTTTTGCAGAGGTTTCATTACCCAAACTAGGTAACATCATCAGTGCTCACTTGTTGGTAAACTTCAGCCAAACTGGCAAAAAAGACTTGAAATCCAATTTGGGCCTAGAAATAAGGCTAGGCAAAAGGAACACATATTTTCATAGCCAAATATAGAGAAATACAACTGCATATAACTGTGTAGAGCAGTGTTTCTCAACCTTGGCAACTTGAAGATGTCCGGACTTCAACTCCCAGAATTCCCCAGCCAGCGTTCGCTGGCTGGGGAATTTTGGGAGTTGAAGTCCGGACATCTTCAAGTTGCCAAGGTTGAGAAACACTGGTGTAGAGTGCATGATGAAACAGCTGGGGCAAACCCATAGCAGAGGAACATTATTTCAGCATGGCTAATCCCTTCAAATCACACAAGTCAGGACTTAGCCAGTCCTCACAGCAGTGGTGGGTTCGGGATCCCCTTCCAATCGGTACGGTTGGAACGGGCCCAGCGGCATCCACATGGACGCACGCAGTGCATCATGCTTCTTAGCGCCTCCGTGATGCTCCAGCTGCTCAGCGGAGCGTCGCATAGGGGCTGTACGAACCATGTATGTGCGCAGAAGCCTTAAAAGACTGGTAAGGAGCTCAGGCGGGCAGGTGGGCCCTCCGGAGCATCGTACCGGAACGATATCCAGTGCTCCGGGCAGGCTTCGGTACGCCGGTACCGGGGCGTACCTCCTGCATCCCACCACTGCCTCACAGCAATTTTTTTCTCAAGTAAATGACAACTAAGGGTTTTCTGAGGTATCGTTCAGTATAAGAGGATTAGTATGAATCTTCATATCCATAGTTTCTCTCTGATGAACCTTGCATTTTATTTTCAGGACTTCCAGAACAATACACCAGCCCTGGGCAAACTCAGGTGGATGCAGTTTTAATAGGGAAAAGAGAGAAGCCAGCAATCCCTTTTAGCCTACTGGCTAGAGATATATTCTTTATCTTCCACGCTTAGAAGTGAGAATCATTGTTTTATCGTTCAGTGGCACTGCCCATACTATTGACAGCCAAACAAGGTAAGAGCCACAAGGCAACACACATTTTGCATGTCAGCTTAAAGGGAAAAGTGTAAAAAACCCAGACCCTAAAAATCCAAAAAGCCCAAGTAAGACTGCTTATTTGCAGCAACACTGGAAATCTAGCTGGCTGCCAGGAGAAATGAAAACAAAATAGTCAAGAAAAAGAATATCTTAGAGGATGACATGGCTGATTGGCTGGAACACTGGATAACTTCACACCATATTGTAAACTTGCTTTGCTGGTCCCTGGAATGCCAAAAATGAGTTTAAATATTAATCCGCTTTATATTCCTGTAATATAGCCCAGGCAAATATGCCCAGGATGTTGAAGGAATACTGGAAAAGAAACTTGGCCTTTAACAGAAGCTTCTCATTTGGCCCTATAAATACTTTACAATTCTTGGCCAATCATTGCAAAAGATAGCTTCAAAAGATAGCTTCGTCTTGAAGTTCTATATAGGAAGACTATCATTCTGTGAGGCTCACCGCAATAGCAATAGCAATAGCAATAGCAGTTAGACTGATATACCGCTTCATAGGGCTTTCAGCCCTCTCTAAGCGGTTTACAGAGTCAGCATATTGCCCCCAACAACAATCCGGGTCCTCATTTTACCCACCTCGGAAGGATGGAAGGCTGAGTCAACCCTGAGCCGGTGAGATTTGAACCGCCGAACTGCTGAACTGCAGTCAGCTGAAGTAGCCTGCAGTGCTGCATTTAACCACTGCGCCACCTCGGCTCATAGCAATCTTATATTTCCATAAACATTATTAGGCTGGGTAAGGAAAGTAAGATATAGATCAACCACCGATTTTGGTTAGCTTGTTTGGAGTAGCTTTCCAGGATCTCTGGTATAACTGCTGCTCGTGGTACCTAATCCGTTACCTGCAAATGCCAGAATGAAACCAGGCCTTTAGCTTTGCTATGAAGCATTCCCTTTGACCCACATCATGGTCTCTTCCATCAACAACAGGGTTACCTTTGCAAGCAAGGAGGTACAGCCAAAAAGTGGTTCACTTGATTTTGGCTTAATGTGATATTTATATATTTCTTGACCTTATTATATAACACAAATAGCCCGATTAGCATTTAGTGGTTCTAGCAGGGATGCCTGTGTAAAAACAACCAGTTTGAAGGCACTGGATACAAGGTTCCTGATATCCTATGAATTCTTGTGGAAAGAAAATGCTGGCAAAGTTTCATGATACCACCAATCTCTTTCTATTAACTAAGCAAGCAGCAGTAGCGATGAAAAGAGAAAGAGAAAATGAGAGTAGAAAGAAAAGGTTACCAAAAACAGTATTGCAAGCACTGATTCAAAAGACGGCTTAGAATCCTTATTCACTCATCCTGCCCCTTCCTTTCCAAATTCATAATTCTTTTTATCCAACTTAAATCTTTCTATTAGCTGAACAAAAGGAAATCTGTTCTGACCCCCCTCGTCCCACACCAACACACTCCAATCCAAAGATACTTTATGAGAATTTATTAACAGACAGACAGGTCCTTGGCAGCAATCCAACACAGATAAGCCTTGGCAGCAATCCAGCCTGCTAGGCTCACAGTACTGTTCTTCAACATTCGTTCATGCGTTGACTTCTGCAAAAGGGCCGTGTGCACAAGCAGTCCTTTTATAATCTGGAGAGGAGCCTAATTACCAGCAGCTGAGTGCAATTACTTCCTGTAACTGTACAACTGTTCCTTACGCCTGTTAGCTCTCCAGTGCCGGGCATCCAGGAACAACTCACTGCTGTCATCAGGATCACACTCCCTTGTCTCCTCCCACTGGTCCAAGGCTCAGGTGCCTCCTGCTGGCCAACCAGCCTCTTTGCACCCTGCTCGGAGTCGGAACCCTGTCCAGGGTCCTTCACATCCTCCAGAGCCGACTCATAGGGCCCCTCGCTGTCGGAGTCTGGTGGCAGCTCCAACGGCTCCTGCTGCGCCACAAAATCAATGGCATGTAAAGCCTTCCAAAATCTTCTCTTGTTTTTTTTTTTTTTAAAGTTTGAATGTTGAATGTTTATTTTATTTATATGCCTCCCTTTTCCCCCGAAGGGGACTCAGGGCGGCTCACAACTCAAACCAAGGGAGGGGGATACAAACAAAAATTAAAGCAACACGCAACAATACATAATTTAAAACACACAACAGTCATACCATGCACCCCTTGAGAAAAATTCAGCAAATCATTTTTGTTTAGCTATCATTTCCCTTCTAAAAATGGATTCGGGGGCTGCCAAACATAAAAGAATTTTAGGAAACAATTTTGCCTTATAACTCTTCCAAATTCTCAATATGGCGTATCTGATAAAATGATTTTTTAAAAATCTATATTCACCGGAAAGATCTCAAATAGCGAGCAGTTGATTTAGAGCTGCAAGCACACTTTCCAGCCTACCCAGAAATACCTTCTTGAGCTTCTCTGAACATCCTTCTTCAACCATCTGGACATCTCAATCGCATAATAATCCCAACATCCAGCAGGTGCTTCTCCTTAGTCAGATTTGATGCCCTCCGAACAGCTGCTACTGAAGGAAGATACCAAAAAATCCCCTTTGAACAGAGGCTGTTTCTTATGTAGTGGAGGAATAATTGAATCAATGGAACATGCTATTCTCTATTGCCCTCTCCATCCAGGGGCTTGTTAACAATGATTATTTCTACTCTTTATTAAATATCCTGAACAGTCCCATCTGTTTTATCTCAAGATGCTATTATTTCATCAATCTGATTTAATTTCCTTGACCATAGTCAAGTACTGTTCCCTAATCTGCACAGTACATATAGCATTAACCCTAACCCTTTTTAGATATTTTAGAATAACTACATTTTTCTTAATTGACTTTTGTATTTTATTTGCTGGTCTATGACTGAATAAAGATTTGATTGAGTCATATTTTAAACCAACATCTTTTTGTAATCTAGTTCTTTATCTTAAAACCTGCTGGCACAACAAAACATTTCAGTTTTTTCATCAAAGAATCAATCCCTTTCAGGGGATCCTATAAAATCAAAATCAAATCATCAGCAAAAGCTCCCAATTTAAAGGTCATTTTTTTTAAGCCCATTATCTTCTCATCTTGTCTAATATCTCTATTAAAAGCTTTACAAACCAAAATAAACAACAAAGGGGACAGAGGACAACCTTGTCTTGTCTATCTTCTGAATATCACATGGTTTAATCAATTCACTGTTAACTATAATTTGAGCCTTTGGGGATGTACATATCATTGATTTGATTCTATGAAGAAGTTCTCACTGAAGTCTGATGTGATTTTATGCACTAAGACCTTGTCCAACTGTCCCACCATCTGTTCCTCTTCCCAGCTCAACAAATCAACTAATGCCTGAATAAACATTTTTCTTATGTTTTCAAAAGGGTTCTGATTAGAATAACCCTAAACCTCAAAGTTCCTTCTCTCTGAGTTCCAACAGAGCCAAATTTGCCCTGCCAAGTTGTCCAGTCCTCTCCTCAGATCCCTAATTTCTGATTTTTGTTCTCTCTAAAAGTTCCATCCTGTCCAATGGTGGGATTCATTTTTTTTTACTACCAGTTCTGTGAGTGTGGCTGCTTGGTGGGCGTGGCAGGGGAAGGATACTGTAAAATCTCCATTCCCCCCCCACTCCAGGGGAAGGTTACTGCAAAATCCCCATTTCCTCCAGATCAGCTGGGACTCGGGAGGCAAAGAATAGATGGGGGCAGGGCCACTCAGAGGTGGTATTTACCAGTTCTCCGAACTACTCAAAATTTCCACTACCGGCTCTCCAGAACTGATCAGAACCTGTTGAATACCACCTCTGATCCTGTCATTAAATGGTTTAATTTCCACTGAAATCTTATCCAGTCTTTAAAAAAAGACTTTCAAAGTCTTAAACTAAACTTCTAAAGATTGTGCTAATGTTGTACCCAAGAGATCAAATAATCATATCCTTATGGGACAGTGGAAGCTGCTGCTCATCTCTAAACCTTGATCTTGATACCCCTTTGTGGAGACATGGTCTATATCGTACACTGCTGGCAAAATATTTATTAACAGACTTTAATTCAAAGGAGGCTGTCCTTGTTCATAAATCCAGCCAAATGATAGGAAGAACAAGCAGAGGAATTTGATGCTCCAAGCTGAAAAACATAGATTCATCAAATAATACTCTTTCAAAAATAAAAAAAAATCAACTTAATTCTGTTTAGATGCTCTGAGTCTCTTTCGTTTCCAAGTTTTGGCAACTCAGACAAATATAAGAAAAAATTATTAACACTTCAGTATAAATATAGCTCCAGAAACAAAGTCTCTAAACAGAAGTATTCATTTGTTCCAAAGAAAGTTTCTCTTTAACTACAAAGATGAATCCATCAAAAAAGTGTTTTAGAAATGAATTAGGTCAGTTCTAGGGTTCATTAAGTTGGCTACATCGCAGCTGTGAATTTTATGGAAACCCTTGCACTTGGGGAGGGAGGGAGGGAGGGAGGGAGGGAGAGAGAGAGGGAGGGAGGGAGGGAGGGAGAGAGAGAGAGAGAGAGAGAGAGAGAGAGAGAGAGAGAGAGAGAGAGAGAGAGAGAGAGAGAGAGAGAGAGCGCCCTGACACTCATCTCAAAATTTTGTTTATACAATCTACTTGCAAGGAATGACAGTCAAGGCTTCAAATGTGTCAATTCCATTTTTTTCTTTAAATCCAAAGGAAGAGACGGGGCACCCTTGCTGTGCAGGGAGCAAAACAAGCTGTCTCATCATCTCCAAGATTAGAACACTGGAGAGATCTAAGCTGCCATTTTCATCACCGGAAGCTGTTTGTTTAGACATTTTCCCCTAGACAACGGAACCAACTAACATCCCATTCATTAGCATCAATGGGTCTGCCATAAGAAGACTCTTTCCAGCCATAGTGTGAGTCGGAACCTCAAAAATAAGGTGTCACAAGAACTGGAACCCTTTGCATAAGGCACCCATGAAATACACATTTTTCTCCACCACAAGACTGAAACACTATGCTATTGTCGCATTCCCTATTATCTACAATGTGGTGGCACACATCCCTGATACAAGGAAGCAAGTGTGGGCGGAATCTATCCCTTTCTACCACCAAGGTATATCCTCACTTCCCCTAAATAACTTCCCTTTTGTTATCCATTTTATGACAGTCATAACACTCATAGAGTAGTACATAAACCATCTAACAGAAAATGATAGATAGTTTTTAAAGCATAACACATATGGGGCTCGAGTAAAAATAGGTAATATTGAAAGCTACTTTGTACAGGGTCAAAGCTATTTGCAACTCAGAGACAGCCAGATTATCTCGATGGCTTGCTGTTAAACTAAAGCAGATATTTTGGAGGTGATCTGGCTGAATATTGTGACGAACATTCCAAAAAGCAACACTTTGCCACTCACCAATATCTAAACTTCATTCTTGGAAGTCACCAGTAATTTTACTTTAGCTGGAATGTCAAAATTGGAGGGCTTCTTTTATACTAGACAAAATGTGGGAAGACACTCAGCACCTGCAATCATTAACGTAACTCAAAGTGTGAATTCTAATTTATTCCTTGCAATGGACAGACTTGACCCACTCTACTGGAGAAACAAGCATGGCAAGTCCTACCATAGGGAAGAGCAGAAGCAACCTCCAAAACTCAGCTGCTCAGCAGAGTGAGATGGCAGAGAACTTGACTTTGAAGCGAGAAATTGGCTTAACCAGCGCCATCTCACTCGTAGCTGGAACTATGATCGGATCAGGTATTTTTATGTCACCAGAATGGGTACTGCATAACATTGGGAGCCCTGGTGGTAGCCTCATTATCTGGGCAGCCTGTGGTGTGGTGGTCATCTTTGGAGCTCTGTCCTATGCTGAGTTGGGAATTTTAATCAAAGAATCTGGGGGTGACTACATTTACATCCTGAGGACTTTTGGGTCCCTTCCAGCTTTCCTTTTTGCATTCACCTCAATCATTGTGGTAAGGCCTGCTGGCGTGGCAGCAGTCTCACTGAGCTTTGCAGAGTACGTTCTGGTGCCATTTTATTCTGGCTGCCCACCTCCGCAGGTCATAATCAAATGCACTGCTATAAGCTGCATCCTCTTCCTGACATTGGTCAACTGCCTCAGTGTCAGGCTAGCGACGTCCATGATGAACATATTTACGGCTGCCAAGTTCTTGGCACTATTGGTCATCGCAGTGGGAGGACTAGTGCTGCTTGCCCAGGGACAAACCCACAGTTTCCAAGATGCCTTTCAAAACACCAATATGGAGGCTGGAGCTATTGGAATTGCATTTTATCAAGGTCTCTGGTCTTTTGATGGATGGAACGTCTTGAACTCGGTGACTGAAGAAATTAAAAAACCTGACGTGAGTGATGACTGCTTTTAATTTTTTTAAATAGATTAATACATTAACTTATGGATGATACCCGAATTGTGATTTTATTTTGACATTTTATAGATAGTTGGTTTAGATCTGCAGATTTGACACTCAGGGTGAACATATGATCCCAATTTTCTGGAAATTGTATGTACAGGTCATTTCTGCCTGTTTGGCTTAGGTTCCCAGCTTTCATTAAAGAAACTAAAAAGTAGAAGTTACTGACTAGTAGAACTAGTGGCATGATATTGTTCTGATAAGGCTTGACAGACATGTACTGTATAGGTAGGAAAACAAGAGACTTAACAATGTCACTATCTTAAATCAGAATTCCTAGGCTTCTTTCTGTTAAGAGATTTGTGTCCAGCAGGAATGCTTGTTAGAAAATATGCTCCTGAGCATACCATATTTCCCTGAAAATAAGACAGGATCTTATTTTCTTTTGACTCTCAAAATAATCACTTGAGCTTATTTTTGGGGCAGTCTTATTATTTTTTAGGTACAGGAAGCGGCGAGCGTGGTCACCTCATGGCTGCTGTTATGTTGCAATATTTTCAGGAAGGGCTTATTTTAGCACATGCGCTCAAAAGCTCGATTGGGCTTATTATCCAGGTAGGTCTTATTTTCAGGGAAACAGGGGGGGATATAGAATGGTAAAAGAATGCTAAGTAATTAGGTGGTATCAGGTTTCATTTAAAAGGAAATACTTTTAATATAGTTGTCTTGGATGCAAAGAGTAGTCTTTATCTAGATCAGTGTTTCTCAACCTTGGCAACTTGAAGATGTCCAGACTTCAACTCCCAGAATTCCCCAGCCAGCGAATGCTGGCTGGGGAATTCTGGGAGTTGAAGTCCGGACATCTTCAAGTTGCTAAGGTTGAGAAACACTGATCTAGATATTACTGTAGCTCTATAAATCAACATTTCTAAATTAATGGAAGTTCCATGGGTAACCCTGTTCTCTGCATCCAATAAATGTTGCCTTGATGAATTGATCAAAGTATCACATTTGCATCATATTAGAACACATGGAATACAATGCATGTAACATTAGGTCACCCAGCCTTATGGAACTGACATGTGGTAATCCTGTTTCCTCTTCTACGTTAGCACAATGAAATGCTGGAAAATGCTGCAATTTCAAAAGAGGCTTTCCTAGGCTAATAACTAGAATTGGGGGGGGGGGCGATGTATCTCTGTTTTTAGGGCGCAGCAAAAATTCAAGCATGGCGTTCTTTCAAAAGCTCATCCATTTTTAGGCTTGCTTGAGATTTAAAAAAAAAGACAGGACTGCTTTATAGCAATAGCAATAGCAGTAGACTTATATACCGCTTCATAGGGCTTTCAGCCCTCTCTAAGCGGTTTACAGAGTCAGCATATTGCCCCCAACAACAATCCGGGTCCTCATTTTACCCACCTCGGAAGGATGGAAGGCTGAGTCAACCCTGAGCCGGTGAGATTTGAACCGCTGAACTGCTGATCTAGCAGTAGCCTGCAGTGCTGCATTTAACCACTGCGCCACCTCGGCTCTTTAATGAATTAAATGCCACTTGTTAAAGTTGAAGCCACCAAACGGCCGACAGCTTAAACTTTGTGATACATAGAAAAATGGCTGCAGTTATGTTGCACACAGTTGCCTTTTAATTTTCTTTTGCAGTTATATAAATGTAATTAGTGTAAAGTTCTGTTCAGATTAATAAGACATCCAACAGCATCCATGGGGAGATTAAAAAAAAGCCTCAAGTTGGCAGTTACAGCATGTAATTATAAAAGAGCAGTTGGAACTGGGGACAGAGTTAAACATGTCATAAGCTTAGAGTACATATGTTGCCACAAGCGATCGAAGTCCAAGTCCCCTTGAATTTCTTTGACCATTTTCTAATGCCAATTTAATGCTGGCCATTAATTGACTAGATACTTGTGTATAAGCTTGAAGAAATTTCCTGTGCTTCAGCTTAACATATTTTTGGAAACCTTTGTATCTGACAGCAATTGAAGCCTATTTGTAAATATGTGACACTGCTGTAAATCGGATAACTTTTTCACAGCCTTTAGACATGAAAGACGTCGACTCTACAATTTTGCATATACAATTGTCAATTATATGATTTTCCTTGCAAGAAGGAGTGATGTCAGCCTTTTGGCTAAACCAAACCTAGAAACACACTCTAATGAAGTATAATGAATGAGACTTCATTAAGATAAGCTTTAATGAGGAAATCTTGCAAGGCTGATTGTGAGTTACTTTCTTATCTCTTATATCCTGTCTAAGTGGTGGCCCTTGCAGGGCCTCTGCAGGTACCTGATTATAATTTGAGTACTTGGCAACCAGCCCACATTTAAAACTGCATGGATGCTTCGACTCTCATCCCCCCATACACAACTGCCTTCCCTCCTTCCTCCCAATCTCTGCCCTTTTAGCTACTCTGCATTCCACTGTTGCTCTGCTGCACTTGCTGTCCTGCTCCCCCCCCCCCCCGCTATCATACCACTCCTGCTACACCCAACCTGTCATCCAAGGGTGGGTTGCTAATCCCGTTCCAACCGGTTCGGTTGGAATGGGGCCGGCGGCATCCTCATGCACGTGCGCAGTTAACGCATGTGTCTTAGCGCCTGCGTGATGCTCCAGCTGCTTGCGGAGACTCGCATAGGCGCTGTATGTGCCATCCAGCTGCTCGCGGAGAATCGCGCAGGCGCTGTACGTGCCATGCGCCTGCGTGGAAGCGCAGAAGCCTTCAAAGACCGGTAAGGAGCACGGGCGGACGGGTGGGCCCTTCGCCGTTCCCAGAAGTTACTTACTTCCGGGTTCGCCAACCAACCGGTTCGCAGGGACCGCTGCGAACCGGTTGAAACCCACCCCTGCTGTCATCCCTCATCAGTAGCAGGAGAAAGAAGATGGCAAAAATCATCTGGGGCAGCATGCTATAGCCGATTGACAAAGTACAGGAAGGTGAGGAGGCAGGGCAGAGTGAGGCCAGTGGGGATAATAGGGGTGATGGAAGGCACAAGAGCAGTGAATTGCAGGAGAGACAAAACAGCAGAGATAGGAGAGACAGGTTTGACACCCCTGTTCTATAGTAGGAAGTATTGTCTTGGCAACTCACTGCAACAGAAAGCAAGATTGTCCCAGAGTTTTCTTTAACAGAATTTATTGAAAGGCAATGGAAAATTTTATAATTGGTTTTAGTTTGGTTTATCTCAGAGATTGCTAAGATACAGATAGTCCTTCGGTTCCGACGATTCATTAAATGACTGCTCAGTTAAGCAATTTAGGACTGGTCTGAGAAGCAGCCATTGCAGCATTCCCATGTTCATGTTATCATGATTCAGCCACTTGGACACCAGCTCACAATTATGACAGTTGCACTATTCCCATAGTTGATATCTGTGACTTTCTCTGATGGCTTCCCACAAGAAAAGTCAATGGGAAAGTTAGTAGGAAGTTGCAAGTCACTCCTGCTGCTTTATTGCCTGTCCATCCCTGTGCTCTTTAGTGTCTGGCCCTAGCACCCATCCACCTGCCCATGTGCCATAGTGCCTATCTATGACACCCATCCATAGCTCTGCCTATTTCTCTGGGACTCTACCACAGTGGCGCAGTGGTTAGAGTGCAGTACTACAGGCTACTTGTGTTGACTGCCGGCTGCCTGCAATTTGGAAGTTCAAATCTCACCAGGCTCAAGGTTGACTCAGCTTTCCATCCATTCGAGGTTGGTAAAATGAGGATTCAGATTTGGGGGGGAAATATGCTATCTCTGTAAACCGCTTAGAGAGGGCTGTAAAGCACTGTGAAGCATTATATAAGTCTAAGTGCTATTGCTATTGCTACCTCATCCCATATTACTCCTCACTTAACAACCCACAAAGTTGTCCAAGTCTGGAATGCTCTACCTGATTCATTGTCTCAGCTACAAATTTTCACTGTTTTGGTCATAAATTAACTTCCGTGGACCTCACTTCATAGTTAAGAGGTGGGTAAAGGGGGCGTGCACAAGTGCACTCACGGGCCTCTCACCCCTGCCATTGTATTATTATATTATGTCTATTTTCATTTCTGTTTGTCAAATTACAATAAATAAAAAAATAATATATATCCCACCGGTTGCCCACCCCTGGACAGGTGGTCCTAAAACCTACAACTGTTCCTTTAGTAACCTTTCAAAGTTACAACATCACTGAAAAAAGTGACTCATGACCATTTTTCACACTTACAATTCTTTTTTTTATATTTTTTTATTTTTATTACATAGACAACACATACACACAACAATAAACAAAACAAAACACCCCCCCCCCAAAAAAAACATCATCACATACAGCATGTCGTTTGGTTACAGGTGTTTTAACATCCATATTCTCGAATAATATTTACCATCTCAGATTTTTCATCTAGTATAACTAAATACCTCACTTTCATTGTACAGTATATGTTCAGTTACAATTAGTATTATTTTTTCCAGGAAATCATGATTCCCTTACATTCTTGTTTATCTATTTGATAACAGTATACCTTTATATAATCCCAAATAATAGAAAAGAAGTTTTTTTTTTTACCAACCATTTATATTTGTATATCACTGTTTTCAATTATGCATAATTCCACCAATCGACTATCTGGTATGCTTATGTTCATTATTATCCTTGTACATCATACATTCAAACAAAAATCTTATTCCTTCATTTTTCAACAAAATGTTCTAAATAGTCGCTACATATATATACCAATTTTCAATTATTCCCTTATTAAAATTATTTATCAACAACAAGCTATCATTGTAGTACGTTCTTAACGTTATACATTATATCACCAGTCCTCTATCAAGTATACATAAAATCATTATTATCCTTATCCTTTTTAAAGCAAAAAGTTCTAAAGTATTCAATTCATAGATATATTAGTTTTTCATTGTATCATTGTTAATTTATTTCAGAGCATGAACTTACAATTCTTGTAGCCATCCCCATGGTCACGTGATTTACATTTGGATGCTTAACAACTGACTCACATATATGACAGTTGCAGTCCCAAGGAGTCACGTGATCACCTTTCACAAGCTTCTGACAAGCCGTCAATGGGGAAATCAGATTCACTTAACAAGCCATGTTATTAATTTAACAACTGCAGTGATTCACTTAACAAATGTAGCAAGAAAAGTCATAAAATGGGGCAAAACTCACTTAACAAATTTCTTATTTAGCAATATAAATTTTGGGTTCAGTTGTGATCATAAGTTGAGGACTACCTGTAGTAACCTAGCAAGGAGAAATGGCTTTAGTATGGATCATCCCAAAGAGTTCCAAATACCTCCAAGTTGTTACTTTGTGAGTTCAAAATGCTAATCAACAAATAACTTCCTGTGTTTTCCCGAAAATAAGTCAGGGTCTTATATTAAGTTTTGCTCCAAAAGATGCATTAAGGCTTGTTTTCTGGTTAGGTCTAATTTTCAGGGAAATATGGTGTCCATCTGGCTGACGATCTTAACTGGGGCTTATTGGGGGGTAGGGCTTATATTACGGTATTCAAGATTAAGAAAAAATGTTTTTGAAAGAAAGTTAATAATCAATTTAAATACTATGTCTACTGAAAATAGCAAAAAGGTCTGAGAATTAAATAATTGCCACACGGATGCAAAAATGAGTGGTTTGTTGTTTCTTAATTGTTTTTCCCTGGGATTATTTGAGTTATAAATATTTTTTCTTTGCTTTATTGCTATAAGATAACTGTTCTGACCACCCTCGTCCCACACCAACACACTCCAAGCCAAAGATAAGTTACGGCATTTAATTAACAGACAGACAGGTCCTTGGCAGCAAACCGGCACAGACAATCTTGGGCAGCAATCCAGCACAGATAAGCCATGGCAGCAATCCAGCCTGCCAGGCTCACATTAATGTTCTCCAACATTAGTTCCTGCGTTGACTTCTGCAAGAGGGGCGTGTGCACAAGCAGTCCTTTTATAGTCTGGAGAGGAGCCTAATGACCACCAGCTGAGTGCAATTACCTCCTGTAACTGCGCAACTGTTCCTGATGCCTATTAGCTCTTCGGGGCCGGGCATCCAGGAACAACTCACTGCTGGCGTCCGGATCACTCTCCCTTGTCTCCTCCCCACTGGTCCAAGGCTCAGGTGCCTCCTGGTGGCCAACCAGCCTCTCTGCGCCCTGCTCGGAGTCGGAACCCTGTCCAGGGTCCTCCACATCCTCCAGAGCCGACTCAGAGGGCCCCTCGCTGTCGGAGTCTGGTGGCAGCTCCAACGGCTCCTGCTGGGCCACAACAGATAACTAAATAATTGAGGGTCCTTAGTGCTGTCTGAACTTGGTTGTTTTCTTGCAGACCTAGGTAATATCATCAGTTGTAGTCCTAGATAATTGGGTAATGAAATGTCTGCAAGAAAACAACCAAGCTGAGAGACAACCACGGACCCCACATTTCAACCCTGAGCTATTTAAATTCCCCTTTATTTGGTACTAAATAATTCCACATGGAAACAAATTCGAAAAGAGCTAATCAATCTGTGCTGAAAGATTTAATCAAATGCAGAGTAGGAGCAATGTTCCAAGTTCTAATCTGATAACTTCCCTTAACGTGAGGCTTTCTGATGGTACATTTAAAAAAATAATTCTATATTGATATTCAAAGAAAATGAAAAAGTGCCGTACTTGTGGCTCATATAATGTTCCATATATCTATATTATTTTAATGCTACTAATTACTACCACCTAGCTCAAATATGGAATAAATCATGATCTCTAAGTAGTAATATGTAAAATCTTGGATTTCTAAATGCATTAGCTTGTTAAGAGGAAGCACATATTTTTAAAGAAATAAACCAGTTCCCATGTCTAATGAATTATTCCATTTACAATTGTTTGACGACTTCAGAAACTCTTGACTTCATTCTGAGATTGAGGTTTGTTATTCAGTGGACTTTCTCCCCATTTTTTGTCTGCATTCTTTAGCTACTGTTTCATTAGATATTAACAAATTGTTGCATAATTTACTGTTTAGAAACAGCAAGAGTAGGTCCATGCCAAAAACAGAAGTATGTTTGCTGCAGGTCATGGAAGCAGAATATATAATAGAGTTCATACATTGATCTGCTTTCTACATAATCGTCATAAATGTTACTGTCAGTTCTGGCACTGGTTTCCTTGTGGCTAATTCTTAGAGCAATCATCCATTTTAAATAGGACAACCTAACAGCAAGGCTGTTATCATTGTGCAGTCTTCAGGCACCCATTTATAATATATTAATGATGTTCTTTCTTTCTTTCTTTCTTTCTTTCTTTCTTTCTTTCTTTTTTTTCTTGGTTGAATTACAAAGGTCTCTGGAGAGAAGGCTGGAATGGCAGGGGAGCTGCTCCCCTCCCTCCTCCTCTTGCTCTCCAGAGAACTGTCAAGATAGAAGTTGACTCCACACCTTCAGGCACAGCTGTGTTGCCTTTTGCCTCTTGCTTTCCCTGGCCAGCTCCCCCCCCACCCCAGTGCCTCTCCCTTACCAGTGCCACCCCTTCCTTCGCTCCCAAGATCTGTCAAGACAGATGTTGGACTCAGAGGAAACTGCTTCCTGCAACCTTTTTCCTCCATGCTTCTATGCGCAGCAGTGTTGCCTTCCACTTCCTGCTTTGCTGGGGGGAGAGCGGGCACCGGATAGTGAAACACCAACACTTGGATGTCTAGAATTGGGAGAA
The DNA here is from genome assembly GCF_051295495.1 of Thamnophis sirtalis. Classification (NCBI taxonomy): domain Eukaryota; kingdom Metazoa; phylum Chordata; class Lepidosauria; order Squamata; family Natricidae; genus Thamnophis; species Thamnophis sirtalis. The sequence continues at coordinate 136,438,896 of NW_028261385.1, read as the reverse complement.
GAACATCTATTTTGATGTGCTGCATTTACACACTTACACACACCATTCCAAGTTTGGAGACTTTAATCCACATCTGGGCTGCTAAGATGCCAATCATGCCTGGGCTTGGGGAGAAGAAACTCTCCTTCCTCTGTGGATAAAGGTCCCCAAATTCAGAATGATGTGTGTGTGTGTTTGTGTGCGCGTACGCACTTGGCTGCAGGCAGTTTGGGGAGGCAAGAAGCTTGTGGGGCACCAAATTGTCCCCATGTCAACTTAGACAATGCGACTTGCTCCATGCCGAGCCGGCTGCACCAGTGGTGGGATGCCACCGGTTTAACAACCGGTTCAGTGAGTGCATGCTTCATGTGCACATGCATGCTTTGCATGCACACAGGCCTAATGTGCACTTTGTGTGTGCACACAGTGTTTAAAAGCTACCCATTTTAAGCTTAAAACTTACTTCTATGTCAGCACTGGTAAAACAGCTGACGTAATCCGCTGTGCTGCGTGAATTAGAGCTGAGCTAAAAATCAGGGAAATATAGGACAGGCAAGAGTGGGTGGGCTGGGCCAACTGCTCACGGGCACTACCAGTTCCAGCCGAGGTGGTGCAGTGGTTAGGGTGCAGTACTGCAGGCCACTTCAGCTGACTGTTATCTGCAGTTCAGCAGTTCAGCGGTTCAAATCTCACTGGCTCAAGGTTGACTCAGCCTTCCATCCTTCCGAGGTGGGTGAAATGAGGACCCAGACTGTGGGGGCGATATGCTGACTCTGTAAACCGCTTAGAGAGGGCTGAAAGCCCTATGAAGCGGTATATAAGTCTAACTGCTATTGCTATTGCTAGAACTAGTGCGAACCGGTAGAATACCACCACTGGGCTGCATGCCACCTAATCACCCCTACCCAGGCACACCCATCTGGCCACTGTGAGTCGCGATAGATCTCTCTGAAGCCATGTTGAGAGATCGACTTTATTTGCTGAACTACTAGAAAAGGGCCAATAAAATTTGAGACCAAGTTGCAGCAAAGTTAGGCAGAAGGCAACATTTTTGTTGAAAGCCACATCAAATCCTCTTTGGCAATTTTGGCTCCCTCTTGTCTGTGGGTGTCTGCAGCTTGTGTGAGGGTTTTGCCAGATCTAGTTCATGCCGGTTCCTGTCAAAAACAGCGGGCAGCTTGCCTGTCTTGCAGGAAGTCCGAGATATGAGGAACTGCAGATTCAAGAGCTCTGGAGGGCAATGTACAGGCATAGAAGCCATAATTCGCATGAAAAGGAGACATGCCAATGTAGGAATGTATTGAGTTTTGTGGGCAAATTCTACAAGTGACGTAATCTAAATTTATTTGTGTTGCTGATAAGAGACACAGCATCTCGCTCTTAGAATATAATATTTGGTTCAATCTCTCAGCTTCTCTACATGATTCCAGATGGTGAGAAGATGACAAATGGCTGTTAATGTCTAATAAAAGACTTGGAGGTAAACTGAGACCTGCAGTTTGAGATTACATACTTGTGTAGGAAAATTTGGTCTAAAAAAGCGGCACCATTTCCTGAGCTGAGGCCCTTGCAGGCAATGAAATGAATCATCTTTGTAAACAAATTGTAAATAAATCTACCATTGCAAGAATGACATTAGCACTTAGTCTTATATTCTTCATACACCAAAGCACGCCGAGACAAAGATACTTTAAGGATTTATTAACACACAGACTAGACCTTGGCAGCAATCCAGCCTGCCAAGATAGCCACGATAGCTTCTCCAGCTCTAGTAAATACGTTGATTCCTACGACGAATTTGTGGAAAGCCATTCCTTTTATAGTCTTGAGAGGAGCCTAAATACCACCAGCTTGTGGAAAGCCATTCCTTTTATAGTCTTGAGAGGAACCTAATTACCACCAGCTGAGTTCAATTATCTCCTGTAACTGCGTAACTGTTCTTTATGCCTATTACCCCTCCGTTGCCGGGCATCCAGGACCAACTCCCTTGTCTCCTCCCCACTGCTCCAATGCATGAAGTCAGGATCACACTCCCTTGTCTCCTCCCCACTGCTCCAAGGCTTGACTTCTGAAGCATGTTCCCTTGGCTCTAAACGCTGCTCCACACCTCAGGCACTTCCTGGTGGCCAACCAGCCTCTCTGCGCCCTGCTCGGAGTCGGAACCCTGTCCAGGGTCCTCCACATCTTCCAGAGCCAACTCATAGGGCCCCTCGCTGTCGGAGTCTGGTGGCAGCTCCAACGGCTCCTGCTGGGCCACAACATATATTACGCTGTACAGTGCTTTACAGCCCTCTCTAAGTGGTTTACAGAATCAGCATGTTGCCCCCAACAATTTTGGGTCCTCATTTTACCCACCTGGGAAGGATGGGAGGCTGAGTCAACCTTGAGCCTGGTGAGATTTGAACTGCCAAATTGCAGGCAGCCGGCATTCAGCAGAAGTAGCCTGCAGTACTGCATTCTAACCACTGCACCACCGTGGCTCAGAATTCATTTATTTCCTTAAATTTATATAGCTACCCAAAGTGCTTGCAAGATTTTGAGTGGCTTTCAAGTTAAAACCGCGAAAAAATATTGTGTAAATAAAAGCTACAACAATTAAAACACTACATCAAAAACATGCTGCTGACCCATGGAGATCAGTAATACAATCTATTGATAATGTGTCACAAAGGTGAATTTGGTTTGCTGCAATCCGCTGGCTTTCGATTGACAGATTTTACCTGTCATCCCATGACCGGAGGAAACATGATCTCCAATATCTGCCCTTATTCTTAAGCACCCAAAGTCTCTAAGCGCCTAACGCTGGATTTTAAACAGTCTCCCAGCCGTTTATTGTCCTGACACAGTCATAACAATTATTCCCTTTAAGGAAGGGGAAAATATAAACAACCATTGTGAAACAGTTACCCTTCTTCAGACATGAAAGTTGATAGCTCATCCTGTGGGGCTTCCTGTAGGTCATTCATATGAGTCCCAGAATAAACAGTGTATTGTTCCTGCTCTTTAATTTGAGCTAGCAAATTAGCAGTTTTGTGTCCCTGCCCTCAGCCTTTGTAACTGGCCTAACCTTGATGGAGAGATGAAGTTACTTAACTGCAGAATTGTGACATTGGGAGCAGTATAAAGAAGCCATGGGCAGGGCATCTGGAAACTTGTTCTGGGAGCTTGATATGCCATATTTTCCAGAGTATAAGATGCTCCAGAGTATAAGATGCACCTTAGTTTTTTTGGGGGGAGGGGGGACAAGAAAAAAAATTCTGCCTCTGCCTGCCAGCATCCATTGGTATTCATCTGGCTAGTGTCACCAATCGCCATCAATTGCTGTCAGGTTGCATTAATGTGCTTCAACACATTAATGCAACCTGATTCAGCATGAGCAGCTGATTGGCGGGTGGATCAGCCTCCCGGAATACCTCTAATCAGCTGTTCCAGATTGCAGGGATTGCCACAGACCATCGCCACCTCCGTGCCTCGTGTTTTTGGCCTCTGTGCCTCGCATTTTCAGCCTCCAAACACTTTGTTTCAGATCTGTTCAAGGCTGTGGGAATCGCCACAATACATCGATGCCGATTGCTGTCTCTGCGCATCGCATTTTCAGCCTCTGCATGCCCCATATTTAGCCTCTCATGTCGCATTTTCGGGCAGTTCCAGGCGGCAGGGATCACTTCTGCCATGGATTCCCGCTGCCTGGAACCACCCAAAAATGTGACACACAGGGCTGAAAATGCGACATTCGGAGGCGGCAATTGATGGCGATTGGCAGCAATGGAGCGTTCAGAGGTTGAAAACATGATACATGGAGCAGAGATGGGTTCCTACCAGTTCGGACTGGTTTGGCCGAGTAGATAGTAACTTGGCATGGCACAACCCTAAACTGGTTCTCTGCAGTGTCACCATCTTGTTTTTTGCTTCTGTGCATGCACAGAAACAATTTTTTGTACTGTGTATGCGCACATAGCATGCATTAAGTGTGTACACACAAAGTGTGCATGCGGGGTGCATCCCTGAGCGAACCAGCAGTAGCAGCAGCCAGAACCTACCCCTAGTGTGGAGGCTATAAACGCGACACACAGAGACCAAAAATATGGTCTGTGGCAATCCCTGCAGTCTGGAACAAGTCTAAAATGTGACATGCCAAAAATGGCAAAATGATGGGAGCTGGCTAGATTAAGTAGCAATAGCAATAGCAATAGCAGTTAGACTTATATACCACTTCATAGGGCTTTCAGCCCTCTCTAAGCGGTTTACAGAGTCAGCATATTGCCCCCAACAACAATCCGAGTCCTCATTTTACCCACCTCGGAAGGATGGAAGGCTGAGTCAACCTTGAGCCGGAGAGATTTGAACTGCCGAACTGCAGATAGCAATCAGCTGAAGTGGCCTGCAGTACTGCACTCTAACCACTGCACCACCTTGGCTCTTATAAGTGTATAAGATGTACCCAAATTTTCACCCTCTTTTTTTTAGGGGGGGTGTGAGTGCATCTTATACTCCGAAAAATATAGTCTATAGGAGAAATATAAAAGTTAAAATGGGTGAAAAACTTCTCATCTGACCTGCCAAGGCAAGAGAGTCTGTGCTTTCTGCCGAGTTTCTGTGAGCAATTTGGTCCTGGAACAGCTGGGATGTCTCTCCTAAAGGGTGTCTTGTTGTGTAGGAAGCCCCACCCCATCCTAGAAAAATGAAATGTTTTGGGAAATATTAAAAGGCAGGATAGAGTGTTTCCCCTAAATGAGAAATGGGAAAAATCTTAAGGGAGGCAGAAACCAGCCCCTGTTTCCCTGCCCCAAGCAGAAACTGAGGAGGCCAGCTTTTAGAAATGCAGATTTGGTAATCCATTCAGAAAGACTGGGTCAAAACAGAAACTCAGATAAGCAAAGAACAAAAGGTTCACAAAATTAGCTCAGACATACACCTAGGATTTGCATTTCCCCTTTTGCCTATAGAGCCAGCCATGACCCCTACATTTCATTCATTCATTTTCATTTCATTTATTTCATTTGTATGCTGCCCTTTTCCCCGAGGGGGACTCAGGGCGGCTCACAAGTTGAGCAAGGGAAAGGGGATACAGACAGTTTGACACCAACACAAAACAATACATAATTTAAAAGCGCAACAATCATACCATTCGAGATAGGGGCAACGGTTGTTTAGCCCCAGGCCTGTCGGAACAGCCAGGTTTTAAGGGCTTTGCAGAAGGCCTGGAGGGTGGTGAGGGTGCGAATCTCCATGGGGAGTTCGTTCCAGAGGGTCGGAGCAGCCACAGAGAAGGCCCTCCTCCGGGTAGTCGCCAGTCGACACTGGCCGGCGGATGGAATTCGGAGGAGGCCTACTCTGTGGGATCTAATCGGTCTGGTGGAGGTAATTGGCACATATCCCCATAGGAATCCAGAAGGTATAAAAACACACCCACTCTAAACTCCATTTTGTCAACTGCCCCAGAATCACATGTGGTTTTGCTTCATCAATCATCTTTCCAACCAGTCTCTAGCCTCCATTTAATTTCTAGCTCCTTATCCCAGCTTGGAACTGGACCTGGAATTTTTCTTCCAACAGTTAGAAAGCCAACTTTACTATAAATAACTCTATGAAAATGCCATAATTTCCTTTGGCTGGATCAAGCAACCTAGAATAAAATACATAAGGAGAGAAATCCATATACCCCACCGACAGCCTGGCAGCCATATGATCCAACCACCACATTGGATGCATTGGTTAGTACCACCAATCGGTGGGCAGTCTAAGGTCCTTGAGAAGTGCCTGGGAAGAGAAACAATGTTTAAACTCCTAAAATGCTGCTTGTGGTTGAGCAGTGAATTTTCATCCTTTGTGAATTTTTATCCTTTCTTTAAAAGTTCAGTTAGTGGCTATATGTAGTCTTCCAAATTAGGGATGAACTTCTGCTAGAAATTAGTAAATTCCCAGAAAACTCTTGTACTCTGGTCTCATCTATGAAATTGTTTGTCATCCCCAAGTCTGCAAGAGAAGAGAGTTGTATTTTCTGGCTTGAGTCAAAACAAAGAGTAAGAGGAATCAACAGGAAAATGTCCTTGCCTGCCTTTGGCAATCTGAATGTTCCTTTATGGTCTGAGGGTCTGCAAAGTCTCCCAAAACCAAGACCTTGGAGCAATTCAGGCAGATGTTTATTACATGGTCAAGTTTATTTTCAAAATATTATTTTAATTTTGTTTTATAGCCTTCCTCTATTGCTTCTAGTAACAGCATTTCATTTAACCCTTCATCTGAAAGATTGAATGATCTTTCAGATGAATGATTGAATGATTGAATGATTGAATGATTGAATGATTGAATGATTGAATGATTGAATGATTGAATGATTGAATGATTGAATGATTGAATGATTGAATGATTGAATGATTGAATGATTGAATGATTGAATGATTGAATGATTGAATGATTGAATGATTGAATGATTGAATGATTGAATGATTGAATGATTGAATGATTGAATGATTGAATGATTGATTGAATGATTGATTGAATGATTGAATGATTGATTGAATGAAGATTTAAAAACCTTTAAAAACCAAACACATTGGATTATGATCTGAAAAGGGTTTTGGTAGTCAAATTAGTAGGCAGATTCTTCGAAATCCAGATCATGAGTATTTTCAAAAAAAGGTTTATGTTTTCCAGAGAAATAAGTATATTCTCTTGAATTGTCATTTTATATCTCCATGCACAGGGGTGGGTTGCAGCGGGTTTTACTACCGGTACGCAACCCATCTGCGCCTGACGCACGCTGCATGCGCGTGCACTGTTCAATGTAAATTGTTCTCCACGCATGCGCAGAACAATTTACAGCAAACTGTGCACACGCAGTCACTGAAATCTAAAATGGTGGCGGTCCAGTGGCGGTGAGGGAACTGGTTCGGGGGCGTGGCAAGCCTGGGTTGCTGCCAATTCTGCGACCCAGGCCTGACTTCCACTACTGGTTCAGCTGAACCAGGCCAAACTGGCAGCAACCCACTTCTGTCCATACATCAACAAGCTGTAATTTGTACATCAAATTTTAAAAAAAAAACGTTTCGCAATTTATCTGTTTTACTTTTAATATTTTTTTCAGAAATTGTCTCTAGTTGAAGGGAGATCATTCCATTTCTATCTCCAATTAGGCACTAATTTTCACAAGAGAAGCTCATTGGTCTGTCCATAAGTTCTTTCTAGGACATTGCTTTATCTTCATTTGGGATATAAATTCCCAATTTTGAAGTCTTAACGCCATGTGAGTTAACTTCCATCCCAACATAGTTACCATGCTCATTAGTTAATATGAGTTACAAGTTTAGCTGAGGGTTTATATACAAAGCAACTCCTTTTTTTATTTGTTCCTGCTGTGATAAATTCTCACCTTTGTAAGTAAATTATATCTTATTTTGTTTTTTCCAAATAATGATTTACTTTTTCTCCACTGAGGTGCACGTACTCCATTTATATTCCAGTGATGCAATTATAATTCATACTCAGGCCAAATATTTAGAATAATCAATGCCTGCAATACCTAATTATTTTTGGATAGTATCTATCTATCTATCTATCTATCTATCTATCTATCTATCTATCTATCTATCTATCTATCTATCTATCTATCATCTATCTATCTATCAATCATCTATCATCTATCATCTATCATCTATCATCTATCATCTATCATCTATCATCTATCATCTATCTATCTATCTATCTATCTATCTATCTATCTATCTATCTATCTATCTATCTATCTATCACCTATCTATCATCTATCATCTATCATCTATCATCTATCATCTATCATCTATCATCTATCAATCTATCTATCTATCTATCTATCTATCTATCTATCTATCTATCTATCTATCTATCTATCTATCATCTATCATCTATCATCTATCATCTATCATCTATCATCTATCATCCATCATCTATCTATCTATCTATCTATCTATCTATCTATCTATCTATCTATCTATCATCTATCTATCATCTATCTATCATCTATCTATCATCTATCTATCATCTATCATCTATCTATCTATCATCTATCTATCTATCTATCTATCTATCTATCTATCTATCTATCTATCTATCTATCTATCTATCTATCTATCTATCTATCTATCTATCTTATATATCTATCCATCTATCTTGTGTCCAGTTCTTTGATTTTTTTCTAGAAATTTCAGCACAGAACACAATCAAAATCTCTACGATTTGAAAATAAAAATTATTCCTACCAGCTTGTCCTATTGAAATGGAATCCTTTTTTGTTTAAGTCATTTAGAAAGTACATTTTTCTCTTATACAATATTCTGATTGGAGTTACTTTGAGCACCATTACATTTGTATTATCAATCTTTAATCTTGTGTTAAAATGCTGCAGAACTTGATCTCCTGTTTTCTTCCTGACAAAGTTTCCTAGGATTAATTTATTTATTCAATTTTTATGTGATCTATCTGCAACTCGGGCGGGGGTGGGATGTCCTTGGAACTTTTGCAAATCTTGTATTTATTCTATAAACTTCGTCAATTTCTGCACCTGTATGTTCTTCATTCTATTCTAAAAAAATTGATAAAAGCTTTATTTTTTTCTCTAACGTCTTCACTAGAATCCCCTGAATCTCAGAGGATTTGCTCTAAATCTCAAAATTCATTTTCTCTCAGGATTATGTTATCAGGCATCTCACCTGACAACGTACTACCACTTTGTCCTGAGATCTTCAATGAGTTCAGTATGTTTAGAACTGCAAGAGGGGTGGGTTTAAAAAAAATTTAGAACCTATTTTGTAGGTGTGGCCTGTTGTGTGGGAGTGGCTTGGCGATCATGTGACCAGGGTGGGAGTGGCTCGATGATCATGTGACTGGGTGAGAGTGGCCAACTTGATGTCACTCACCAGGGGATGTCATGGATTGAGTAAAATGTGGTGAAGCTCACTTAACAACACTCTTGCTTAGCAACCAAAATTTTGGGTTCAATTGTAGTCATAAGTCAAGGACTATCTCTGCTTTCCTCTGCATGGCAGCCTTGTCCTAGTAAACTCCTTCTCCTTTCTGTCAATTTTCCTCTCTGTTAGAGGGACCAAAATAATCCATACAGTGTAAGGTTTCCTGCTGCAGCAGGGGGTTGGAGTAGATGACCTCTGAGTAGCCTTCTAGCTTGCTGTGCTGTTTTTCTTTCTTTCTGCTAACAAAGAAACCTCACTGAGGCTCATTCCACATTCCTGCCAGATAGAGATAATGAGATAATGACCCTAAATAAAGTTTGGCTCCATTCACAAGCAGGGAATCATCCAAATCCTTTTAGAAACACAAAGCCCATATTGCCCAAATCCCAAAACTTCAAAAACATAAAACCATATAACATATAACCATATAACCAATTTGTTGTTCCCAACACCTTTTCAATTTAAAACTTCAATTTAAAGTTATAAGCATTAAGACTTGTGGACTTCAACTCCCACAATTCCACAGCCAGCCATGCTCAGTTCCGATTTAAAGCGGCAGCATTTGTTTTTCTCCTTTGTGAAAGAAGTTTCCTTCTTTCTTTTTCTTTTTCTTTCTCTCTTCCCCTCCTTCCTCCCTCTCTCCCTCCCTCCCCCTCTCTCACTCTCTCAAACACACACATACAGAAGTTGAATTGGATATCTATCTCCTACCCCCTTCCCTCCCTCCTTCCCTCCCTCCCCACCCCCTCCCTCTCTCTCTCTCTCTCTAACACATGCACACACACACAGAAGTTGAATTGGATATCTCTCCCAATGGCTTGAAAGCAGATCCTCTACCACCCCATCCCTCATTTCCCCTGCTGCCTTCCCCAAACACTTCCATCATTGCAAATGCAGTATGCTGTCCGGGTGGGAAATGCCTGGAATGCAATAAAGCCACCGACTCACCTCCTGCTGGCAGGCTGGGTTGAGAGGAGAGGCAGAGAAGCCGGAGGGGAGCCAATCAGACCCTTCTGAAAGAACAGGGCTGGGGGAAAGTGTGTGAGCTACAGTATGCCCCTTTGCCTGGCTTCCCTCCTCCCGTGGTCTCCTCAGTGAGCTTCTCAGTATAAATTGTATTTATATATTTAGAACTCAGTTATCAAAAAGTTATTCAGTGCCACACCTGTTGTGACTCAGCAGATGTCTTCTGTGAGTCTTTTCGGGATCCAAGTTTCCCAATGCAGCTGGGGCTCGTTAGTGGGTATTCCGGTGATAAAAGGACAGATGGTGCCACGCCCTGGTTGCAGGAGTCAACGTTCATTCATGCATTCAGTCATTCATCGGTCATGGTTTGTTTGTGATTTGCTTTCTGTAACCCTGATTCAAGGAGACACTTGGAGAAGTGCATTGCGTTGTAAGAGTTTTGTTTTGTATTCTGTTATCTGGTCAGAGACGTTATTTATGTTTATTTTGGGCTCGCAGCCAGTTTGAGCCGAGGACTGATAAAGAGAGTTCCCTTTCAGTTTGTTTGCCTGTCATCTGTTAACAAGCGAAGGAGGGGGGAACAGAACACACACCTATATGTCTACATAGCTCATCACTGTGCATCTTATTTTCTTCTCTCTCCAGGTGACTCTGCCAAGGGCGTTGATGATTGCTATTCCTCTGGTGACCTGCTTTTATTTGCTAGTAAACGTCAGCTATTTTGCAGCCATGACTTCTGTTGACTTCCTGACTTCGGGTGCTGTTGGTATTACCTGGGGGTGAGCAATGCTAAACACTAAAGCCTTACCAGCTTATTCAACATAGGTGGCTACATTTTCTCTAGCATTCATGCACCTGCCCTATAAAACACTTTCCATCTCCAACATGTGTCAAAAGCTTCAGCCTTGCAAAACATTTAAAACCAATAGCATTTATGTACAACCCTTTGGCGAGAGGGAAAGGAAAGGAATTACTGAAGCATTGAAGTAACAATGGTTGCTTCAGTCATATTGTCTGAACGAGACAAGGAGAAAAATCTTTAGTATTATCATTTCCTCCTCTCCCTTTATGACCTAATCTCATTCTAAGTGGCACTGTTTTGCAATTATGTTAGTTTGCTGTCCTGGTTTAGTGATTGATTTATCTTATGGTCCTCTGTGTGCATTGTGTTCCACTAATGCAGAGTGGGGAACAATGGTCCCTTTATGACTTGTGGACTTCAACTCCCAGAATTTCTAAGCCAGTATAGTTCCCCACCCAGCACTAATGCATCAATGATGGTATTCAGCAGGTTCTGACCAGTTCTGAAGAACCGGTACCAGAAATTATGAGTAGGTCGGAGAACCAGTAAATACCACCATTAACTGCCTCTGCCCCCACCTATTCTCTGCCTCTTGAGCCCCAGCTGATCGGGAGGGAAGGGGATTTTGCAGTAACCTTTCCCTGGAGTGGGGTGGGAATAGAGCAGTGGTGGGTTTCAATGTATTTTACTACTGGTTCGCTTATGTGCCCGCACGCGACGCTTCTGCGCATGCACAAAAGTGTTCAGGTGGGTGGGTGGAGCCTCCCGCCACCGCCACTACTGGTTCGCCCGATTCAGGGTGAACCAACAGAAGCCCACCTCTGGAATGGAGATTTCACAGTATCCTTCCCCTGGAGTGGGGTGGGAATGGAGATTTTTATAGTATCCTTCCCCTGCCACGCCCACCAAGCCATGCCATACCCACCAAGCCACACCCACAGAACTGGTACTAAAACAATTTGAATCCCACCACTCATTAATCCCTTATTACTTTACTTCCATTGTCAGCAATCAAGTCCCTGTGTTTGGAAAGGCACATCATTATTCCTTATGAACAGTCTGCTCTGTTTACACAACACTGTGCCCACCTATCTTTCTGAAATTAGCAACCCGTGTTTACATTTGTATCTGACCTTGCCAGATTTCAGAAATTTATGCTCCAAAAATATTTGAACACTTCATTAATAAGAAATATTTCTTCTTCAAAATACATTGAGGAAAAAAACTGGCATTTTTTAATGAAATTAATTGAAGTCCCGCTAACTTTAAAGGCATACAGGAGCCGAGGTGGCGCAGTGGTTAGGGTGCAGTACTGCAGGCCACTTTAGCTGACTGTTATCTGCAGTTCAGCGGTTCAAATCTCACCGGCTCAAGGTTGACTCAGCCTTCCATCCTTCCGAGGTGGGTAAAATGAGGACCCGGATTGTTGTTGGGGGCAATATGCTGACTCTGTAAACCGCTTAGAGAGGGCTGAAAGCCCTATGAAGCGGTATAAAAGTCTAACTGCTATTGCTATTGCTATTTGTCATGGTACAATATTATGCTATGTCTAAGAGAAACGTAAGAGGACTCAGCTTAATGTAAAAGGTAACGCCTGCTTTATTACAAACTTATATTAGAAACCTAATTGACAGATATGGTAAATCTGGGAAAATTCTACTTTGAACAAGTACAATATATGAAGCAAAATTTGGAGAGAAAGCTAAAAAGTTAGTTGCCCGTCAGATGAAACAACAAAAAAATTGAATATTTTCTCTGAAATTAAGGCCAGAGGTAGCCAGTTATTTAGTACAGGTAGTCCCCGACTTACAACAGCTCATTTAGTGACTGTTCAAAGTTACGGGACTGAAAAAAGTAACTTATGACCGTTTTCACACTTGTGGCCGCAGCAGCCCCATGGTCACGTGATCAAAAGATTGATGCTTGTTAATTGGTTCATGTTTATGATGGTTGCCGTGTCCTGGGGTCAAATGATCCCATTTTGTGACCTTCTAACCAACAAAGTCAATGAAGAAACCAGATTCACTTAACAACCACGTGTCTAATTTAACAACTACAGTGACTCACTTATTAACTGTGGCAAGAAAGGTTGTAAAATGGGACAAAATTCACTTAACCAATGTCTCACTTAGCAACCTAAATTCTGGGCTCAACTGTGCTTGTAAGTTGAGGACCACTTGTAATATGAAGCGTGACCCGACAAATCCGCACATGACAAAAGCGCACCGACGAAACCACGGTGAGAAAACCACGACATCATAAACGCGCCCACAACAACGCGCTGACAAAACCGCGTCGACAAAAGCACGATTTAAGTTAAGGTGAGGGTTAGGGTTAGGGTTAGGGTTAGGGCTAGGGTTAGGATTCTTAGGTTGTTATTAATTGTTTTTTGAAGGCACGCTTTTGTCAGCGCGCTGTTGTCGGCGCACTTCTGCGCGGATTCGTCGGTGCAATTTTGACCTCGCAGTTTTCTCGCTGCGGTTTTGTCGGCGCGCTTTTGTCGAGCGGGCATTAGTCGGTGAACCAATACGAAGTACCGGTATATTAACTATCAGGGTTTTTATTTTTACTATTATGGTCTGTGATACAAATTAGAAGATTTTACAATCAAACAACAACAGATTAATATGGGTAAACCTACTGAAATGGAAGAGCTTTCCCCATAGCATATAAATAATTTGATGCTATCACTGATGCTACAAGAAATTATGAAGGCAGTTAAATCTATGGCTGTGTTCTCTATGGAGACAGCCTTAGGCTCAGATGGATTTTCAGTTGGACGGTATAGAACTTTCATAGCTCAATTGGCACTTTTAATTTATTTATCAGATTTATACCCTGGCAAAATCACAAAAGACTCTCAGCAGTTCCCAACGCTAACAGAGCACAATAATACTAGACACAGTTATCTTAAAATACATTTCAAACAATCACAACACAATACATGGTTGCGGACCCCCCAAAGCTCCCACCCATTACACTTTTTTTCTAGAAGGTCAAACAGCTGGATACAAACAACTGTCCATTCCAGAGGGCCAATCCCATCATTGAGCTAATCTGACTGCAACAAAGAACAAATGATAACATTGCTCACATCCAGACAGCACAACTCCTTGGAGGTGAACACCAAGTTTAATGGGTGCTGTAGTTTTATTCCCCTCGACCCAACTCTTAACCCCAACCTGACCTAAATCTGACCTACTCGGGGGCCAATATCCCATCCCTCTCCTTCTCCCATCCTTCCTCACTCCACTCAGCTGTACTACAAGGGTCAGCAATCTGTTCAAGACCATTCACAACAACCCTGCCAGGCAAAGGTGGAGAGAAGCTTCCTCCACCATCTATAAATCAGAACCCACAAAACCCAAAGCAGACAATATATAACAATGCAAATCACAGCAGAATATACCATCCATGCAGACACAATGCTCAGAGATATTCCCTTTACCTTGAACATTGCAACCTCTTCTTGGCCAGTACTCTACCTATTGGCCAGGCGATCCTAAACCCCTCATCCAGTCTTTCACCTATCCCAACACAGGTCAACCAAATCAATTAATTCTTCCCCTACAACCTCAATAAAGCCGCCAAGAAGAATGAGACAACATATAGAGGAGTTCTGCAATTCCACATCAGGCGCTAATGTTTCAGGAGTTCTCTCCAGGGGAAAAATATGATTAGCCATAGCCCTGGTTAATATTATTAGAGAACTCTAAAGAGTCATTCAATCTCACTACATTCCACTCTTCATTTGATGAGACTTATTACCATATTATTAAAATCAGGGAAAGACTCTGCCAGATGTGCAAGTAATGAGCTGGTATCATTGCCCAACTTAGATGCAAAGATATTACATTGGAAAAGAGATTATTGTACAAACACAGTGTCATCTCTAATTCATCCAACTCACTTTATCCAATTCAGCCAGGATTAATAAAAACAAACAGACAGACTGGCATCTATAATACTCATTAGTGATGTACATTTTGGAAATAGCCTCAGACAATTGGACTCATCTGTTTTAATTTTGCTGGATATTGAGAAGGCTCTTGGTATGCTTCATATTAAATTTCTGGGTTATGAATTTTAAAAAGATTTAGATTTGATTTTCTAATGATGGGGGACTAGGAGATCAAGAACTAATCAGGGTGTGCAATATTATTACAAATAGGGATTCTTGCTTATCTGAGGACAAGCACAGTAGACTTTTTAAAGTCACTTTTTTCCTTATTCAAGGAAAAATTTTAATTTTACACACAAGGTGAGAAGTTGCTTGACAATCAGATCTTTTGGTGTTAGGTCTCAGTTTTGATGGTTTCACACACACACACATGCATGCGCACACACACACACACCAGAGGTGGGTTCCTACCAGTTCGCACCTATTCTGTAGAACTGGTTCGTCAAATCCACCGAACCAATTAGAAGAGATTCCACCAGTGGACCTAGAAAGCAGGCCACACCTACAGAAGAGGTTCCAAACTTTTTTGAAACCCACCACTGGTCCTTGGATATGATTATTCTACACTATCATGCTCATATTTATAAAACTCAGTGCCTCTGTGAAAGGTAAGGATGACTACTGCGTTTGTGGTGCAATCAGAACATTGCGTGTGTTGAAGTTGTTTTAACGCAAACCAAACATGCCTTGTAAAAAACAAGTTTACATCATATTCTTATGCATGCCAGTGCTGTGTGTGAGGTAATTTAAGATGGTTCTGACAAGTGTCGTTGGCATCTTCATATCCGGTCACGTGGGTGGCAAGCCACTCCCATCCGGTCACATGGGTGGCAAGCCACTCCCACAAAGGAGGCCACACCCACAGAGTAGGTTCAAACAATTTTTGAAACCCACCACTGATACACACACACACACACACACACACACACACACCATTTGGCAACAGCACTCTTGCATGCTGTCTATCCTGAAGATTGAAAAAAACTAAGCAATTATAGATTCAACTAAGAGTTAGAACTTATACAGGTAATGGTCCTTGTCTTACATCAGTTTCTATAGTGACCATTCAAAATTATAACATCACTGGAAAAAGTGACTTGTGGCCATTTTTCACACTTATGACCACTTCAACATCCCCATGGTCACATGATTTACATTCAGAGGTTTGCCAACTGTTCATATTTATGGCAGTTGCAGTGTCCCAGGGTCATGTGATCACCTTTTACAAACTTCTGACAAGCAAAGTCAATGGGGAAGCATGATTCACTTAACAAGCCATGTTATTAATTTAACACGTGCAGTGATTCACTTAACAAATGTGGCAAGAAAAGTCATAAAATGGGGCAAAACGCACTCAGCAAATTTCTCACTTGGCAACATAAATTCTGGGCTCAGTTGTGGCCGTAAGTCAAGGACTACCTGTATGCACTACGTCTAATGAATTAATGTAGAGCTTTCAAACCTGGGCTGCGAAAATCCCTGTGATTTACTAAATGTCATCAAAGACAGCCAGATAAATTGTCTTGGCTACTAGTGGTCTTTTGTGTTTATGCAGTCGAGATTTGATAGTCCTTCTTAAACCCTCTTATTCTGAGACAAGGATCTCCTTTTTCAAATCTTCCCTTCCAAATCTTGATTGGACTGGTGGGAATTATACTTCAAAATAATCGACAGGGCATGGATTTCTCTCTTGGACTTCAAGCAGTCTTTCAATTATGCTCTGAAGCTTTTATGCCAGGGATGGCTAACCTTCTCATTGCTGCGTGTTGAAAGTGTGTGTGAGACAGGTTGCGATAGGGCGCGACAGTGCGCACACGCACCCATAATGCAATGCACACATGACTTCCCGTGTGCTCTGCCTCCCCTGCGCATGCACACATGAACCCCCTGCACTCCCCCACCCCTCGCATGCATGGAAGAGACCCCCAAAACCAGCTGGCCAGTGGGAGGCGTGCACGCATGCACTGTGGAGCTGAGCGGGAGTGACAGCTCGCATGCCCGCAGAGAGGGCTCTGCGTGCCAACGGTGGCATGCATGCCATAGGTTCACCATCACGGTTCTATACCGTTAAATATATTTCTTCCAAAAGTGACATAATCACCAATTCTGGTTAACTGTCAAACCAATGTTTTACCATACTTTAACATTTTTAATGAGTGTTTATTGAAAGTGATAGCTACTATTGATTTAAACCTCGGAGACTTTCAGTATGGAAAAGCCATACAATTTGACTAAAAATTGTATGGTGAATAACAGAGGTACCTGGCCAGGGGTGGATTCCTGCCAGTTCTAACCTCTTCTATAGAAGAGGTTCCACAAATCTACAGTGCCATTTAGAGCCGGTTCAAGCTCCCTCCCCTCGCCCGTCCGCACATTATCAAGATGAAGAGCGAGAGGAGGAATTCTGGGAGTTGAAGTCCACAAGTCTTAAAGCTGTCAAGTTTGAACACCCCTGGGGTTTTTGTTTCTAAAGGGTTAGGGGTGCAAGGGTCTTGTAACTTGACAGCTTTAAGACTTGCACACTTCAATGCCAGAGTTTCTGAGTCAACATTTGGTTGCTAAGCAAGAGCGTTGTTAAGTGAGTTTCACCACATTTTACAAGTTGGCCATGCCCACCCAGTCACATGACTGGCAAGCCACTCCCACCCAGTCACATGGCTGGCAAGCCATTCCCACCCGGTCACATGGCCAGCAAGCCATTCCCACCCGGTCACATGGCCGGCAAGCCACTCCCACCCAGTCACATGGCTAGCAAGCCACTCCCACCCAGTCACATGGCTGGCAAGCCACTCCCACAAAGCAGGCTACACCTACAGAAGAGGTTCTAAAAAAATTTGAAACCCACCATGCAGATTTCTTTCAACCAACGTATTATGAAAATCAAGTCAAAATGTAAACTGGCAGGATGTAATCTGAGTTTGAATCTGAGGTCTTCTTGGTCCTTAACCAACACTCCAGCCATTCCACTATGTCTCCTTTTTGGTAATATTTTATTTTATTTCCCTCTAAAGAAATAAAGTGCTGGGCAACTGGGTGTGGCTGATGTCCCTGGCAGTTGCCCTTTCTTGCTTTGGATCGGTTAATGGAACGTTCTTCTGCGGAAGCCGAGTGTGCTACATTGCAGCAAGAGAAGGCCATATGGTAAGGACTGTGAACATACTGCTTTTTCCATTATATTCATGGAGGTATTATTATTTAATCAATCATTTTCATGTTAGAATCTTTTATAGTTACTGTATGCCCTCCCCCCGGGTCCTTTGTGGATTTGTAGGATTAAGAGCCAAGGTGGCGCAGTTGTTAAATGCAGCACTGCAGGCTACTGCTAGATCAGCAGGTCAGCGGTTCAAATCTCACCGGCTCAGGGTTGACTCAGCCTTCCATCCTTCCGAGGTGGGTAAAATGAGGACCCAGATTGTTGGGGGCAATATGCTGACTCTCTGTAAACCGCTTAGAGAGGCCTGAAAGGCCTATGAAGCGGTATATAAGTCTACTGCTATTGCTATTGTAAAGCTGTCTTCTAGTCAGCGGTTGCATCTTGTTAGGGGGGTTCAACAATAGCAATAGCAATAGCAATAGCAGTAGACTTATATACCGCTTCATAGGCCTTTCAGGCCTCTCTAAGCGGTTTACAGAGAGTCAGCATATTGCCCCCAACAATCTGGGTCCTCATTTTACCCACCTCGGAAGGATGGAAGGCTGAGTCAACCCTGAGCCGGTGAGATTTGAACCGCTGACCTGCTGATCTAGCAGTAGCCTGCAGTGCTGCATTTAACCACTGCACCACCTTGGCTCAACAGGGGTGGGCTTCAAAAATTTCAGCAACGGGTTCTCTGCTCGGTTGCTAGGTGAGTGTGGCCATGTTGGGCATTGCCTAGTCAGCCTCCTGCACCACAGTGGGGGATCTTTTTACTTTCCCAAGGTTCCAGAAGCTTTCCTCGAGCCTCCGGGAGAGCGAAAACTGCCTCCCCTAGGCTCCACAGGCCTTCTTAGAGGCCCGTTTCTCCCCCTCTCTGAGCCTCCACATAGGCCCATGATGGCAAACCTATGGCACATGTGCAAGAGGTGGCACACAGAGCCCTCTCTGTGGCCATGCAAGCTGTCACCAGCAGCTCTTCTGAAAACTGCCCCCAAATGGCCTGAAAACGGCCCCCCAAACAGTCAAAAATCACCTCCAAAACAATCAAAATGGCCAAAAAGTCCCCCAAAACAGGCACGTGCGTGCCGGCCAGCCATTCTTCTGGTTTCCAGCGTGCACATGTGCTTTGGCCAGCTGGTTTTCATGGGTTCCAGAGTGCTGGAAAATGGCCTGAAAATGACCCCAAAAGCGGCCTGAAAATGGCCAGGAAAATGACACAAAACAGCACAAAACCAAGGTATGTGCATGCCAGCCAGCCGGTCTTCGGGTTTCTGGTGCTCTGGCGTGCAAGAAGACCAGCTGGTTGGTGCAAATACGCATGCTGGAAACTCAAAGACCAGCTGGCCGTCATGGTTTTTTGGTTTCTGGGGCTCCGGCATAGCAATAGCAGTTAGATTTATATACCGCTTCATAGGGCTTTCAGCCCTCTCTAAGCGGTTTACAGAGTCAGCATATCGCCCCCACAGTCTGGGTCCTCATTTCACCCACCTCGGAAGGATGGAAGCCTGAGTTAACCTTGAGCCGGTGAGATTTGAACCGCTGAACTGCAGATAACAGTCAGCTGAAGTGGCCTGCAGTACTGCACTCTACCCACTGCGCCACCTCGGCTCTTGGATGCATGTTCCAATTTGGGCACTTGGTGCCAAAAAGGTTTGCCATCACTGGCATAGGCCCTGTACTTACCTCACATCCAAAATGGGCCCTATGGAGACTCCTGGGAGGGGCGTAGTGGGATAGCAAGAGTGGGGTGGGCAGGGCCAGCCAGGGGTGGGGTTTGGAGGTTCTCCGAACCGGCCATAACATTAGCTACGGGTTCTCCTGAACCCAGGCAAATCCATAGCAGCCCACCCCTGGTGTACAACCCATAGAACAATATATAAATAAAATAAAATGCACTGGCAGGATGGGAGAATGAAAGACACAGAGCTTCACATGCCATAAATTCCTTGTATAACTTACGTTCTCTATTAAGGTTTAACACTTTTAATTACCTGTAACTCACTTGAGCTAATTTGACAATTTAAATTCTGTCATTTAAACCAACTAATGGTCCTGAACTCATTTAAAACTAAGACTGTTTACTTAGCTGTCAGCTATATTAGGCTACTGGATTTTGGGAAATACATAAAATTGAATCCAGATTTAGGATGTAAAACTATACTTATGCACCCAGAAGTAAATCCAATTAAATTATTTTTGAGCAGGCATGTGCATCAGTGTATAAATTAATTGTATATAAAACTTATTGGAATTAATAGGACAAGGTCGTTACTACAGTAGTTATCTTTTATCTTAATGGGAATTGAGAACAATATATTTACTTTGGCTCCAATGTCTTGAGTTTTAATGTATTTGTATATAGATAAAACTAACGAATCAATGAAAAACAAGTGAGGCTTCTGGGAATTGGTTGTAACTTTCTGATCACAATCCTGCACGCCTCTCTTGTTCAATGAAAAATGGATATTAATTTTTATCAGCCGAAACCACACGCTCAATTCTTCTGTATGTTAATAGCATGCTTTACCCTCCTACACAAGGTTGTAGCAGAAATGCAATTACAATTATTACTATATTCAATCGTGAATAAATGTTACAGTACTGCGCTATAAATCAATTATTTTGTGATAGATACCCATGTTTTATCAATCTGACGATTATTCTCCTCCTCCCTTCTCTACTCTAGGGTAGCTTATAAAATTCTAATTCTGGAGTCCAACAGCTGGCTGGGAACACTGTATAGAGCTATAGTGTGGAAGTGTCAGCTTGGGCCTGATTGGTTTATATTCTGCCAGAAGAGCTGTAAATTTTGAATTTCCGAACACTACAGGAACTTAGTGTGCAAGTCAGTGGTGGGATTCAGCCAGTTTGCACTTATTCGGGAGAACCGGTTGGTAACTTTCTAAGTAGTTCAGAGAACCGGTTGTTGGAAGAAATCTCCTTTTGTTTTTTCCCACTTTACAGGGCTAATCCTGTAAGGAAGGCAGGAAGGAAACATTCTGGTGTTGTTTCTAGCCTAATCTTTATTGCCCTGCTTACAGAAACTGCCTCTCTGGTTAACCCTTATTACATTGTAACAGCTAAGGCGAAGCGCCCATCGACCTGAGTGACCTTGAGTTGGCCAAGCCCACCCAGTCACATGACCACCGAGCCCCACCTACCCAGATAGTCATTAGGGCAGAGAACCGGTTGTTAAATTATTTGAATCCCACCACTGGTGCAAGTACTCAACAAGAGGAAAGCAGAAGGGTATTCTGTCCTGAATACAACTGTAGAAAGGCATCCTACCCTGATATCCCCCTGAAAACCAGTAGCCTCTAATTCAAGCGGGTTTAGTTCAAAGATACAATGTTCCAGAACTGTGATGGTGAACCTTTTTGGCACACACTCTCCTCTGGGCCGCAACCCAAAAGAACAGCTGCCCAGGGCGCGTGCATGTGCTTGAAAATGAACTTCCGGTTTCAGCTAGTCTTCCGGTTTCTGCTGTGCATGCGCGCATGATGATCAGGAAGGCCAGGTCTTCCAGTTTCCAGTACCGCCACGTACATGAAGGCAAGCTGATCATTGTGCATACATGCGTGCCAGAAACCCCGAAGAGGAACAGATGATGCTGCGCATGCCAGGTGACATGGCTCCTTGTGCCACTTTGGGCACATGTGCTATAGGTCCGCCATCACGGTTCTAGAGAAATTAACATGCCAGAAATAAGTTTGGTAGGCTGCTGGCAGAGAGACCATTACAGCTGTGTAATTCCAAATGACATGTGTGCTGGGCAATGGAACTTACTGTGGCTCCTGAGATTTCAAATTATTTCTCACAGCATAACCTCCTGTTCATTCATTTACTCATTAAAACTTTGGAGAGTTGGAATAGAGGGTGAAGGAGAAAGCAAACCTCTCAACATAGTTAGTTATGGTCTTTTGTTTTCGTGTCTTCCTTTTCAGCCCGACTTTCTATCTATGGTTCATATACGTTATTTTACACC
Organism: Thamnophis sirtalis; assembly: GCF_051295495.1. Lineage (NCBI taxonomy): Eukaryota > Metazoa > Chordata > Lepidosauria > Squamata > Natricidae > Thamnophis > Thamnophis sirtalis. The sequence goes on along the minus strand of NW_028261385.1, from coordinate 136,417,122 downwards.
TTTTCCCGCTCTCATATTTACTTGTGTGGTGTCGATAATAATGGTCATACCTGCGAGTTTCAACAAGATAGTGAACCTTTTCAGGTGGGTATTTCTAGCTACTCACAATTTACTCAATGAAATTGATCTCTCAGCCTCTTTTTGATTTTTTTTAATATATGAAAGTGATATTGCCTGTCAGTGTTCCAAGTATCATGTAGAATTAAATCAGAGTCCAAGGCAAAAGAATCCTTAAAGTTCCAATTTAATAGATCAGACATCTTGGAATTATGCTATGAAATTCCAATTCTGGAAGTTACATCAGAATCCCACCCAGTTAAAAGTTCATGATCTTGTCCCCACACCCACAATCCATCACATGGTCCAATCGTCTTCTTCCACGCTAGCACCTATGCCCAGCTGCTTCCAGTCAGATGCAAAGGTGCCAGAGGAGGGGTTCCTACCAGTTCGCACCTATTCGGTAGAACCAGTGCGTCAAATCTACCAAACCGGTTAGAAGAGGTTCCACCAGTGGACCCGGAAAGGAGGTCACACCTACAGAAGAGGTTCCATATTTTTTTGAAACCCACCACTGGTCCTTGGATATGATTACTCTACACTATCATGCTCCTATTTATAAAACTCAGTGCCTCTGTGAAATGTAAGGATGACTACTGCGTTTGTGGTGCAATCAGAACATTGCGTGCATTGAAGTTGTTTTAACGCAAACCAAAGATGCCTTTTAAAAAACAACTTTACATCATATTCTTATGCATGCCAGGGCTGTGCGTGAAGTAATTTAAGGTGGTTCTGACAAGTGTCGTCGGCATCTTCATATCCGGTCACATGGGCAGCAAGCCACTCCCATCCGGTCACATGGGCAGCAAGCCACTCCCACAAAGGAGGCCACCCCCACAGAGTAGGTTCAAACAATTTTTGAAACCCACCACTGAAAGGTGTGGAGACAAAAGATGGCCTTGAGCTTCTAGAAAGGAATTTTTTATTTTGAAAACAACACATTCTACCCCTTGCTATCCCCCCCCCCCTTAATGAGAGTTTGGCAGGCCAAAGATTCTTAAAAGAACCGCTGCAGGCCTGACATTGCCTAGACTTCAGAGAGAGGAAGGAAGCATGGCATTATTTAATTCTTTGTGTTACTTAATTGTTTCTTTCATCCAAACCTTTTCATCCTGCTTGTCATACAATACATCTCTAGGCTGGGCACAGAATTTCAAATAAAGGCAATACAAGTATAGAGGTGTACAAAAGATTTTGAAAGACCATTAAAAAACACCACTATTTTATTTGTATAACAAGGTAAAAATTGAAGTAAAATTAATTTTCAGCATCTTCATGGGTGGCCATGAATTCTGGGAGTTGAAGTCCGGACATCTTCAAGTTGCCAAGGTTGAGAAACACTGCCTTACGGTTACATTATTTGTATCATTTGCACGATTCTATTTGCCCCTCCTCTATGGGTGCCCATAAGTTAGTCTCCTAGATGAAAATAGAGATAATAATGTACTTCAACATCTATGGTTAATTGTAGATGTCTTGTCGAACTGTGGAAAGTGAACGAGATCTTTAGTACTATATTATGTATATTCTTCTGATATTTAAGTAGTATGTGTATATGTGTGGGGGGGAGGTATCTGGGTGTGTATTTTTAATAGCAGTAGAAATTGCATGATTGCACATGGAACGCTGCTACTCAATGTTACTTTATATAGCTTTACAGCTTGGATTTTCAACGGGATCAGTGTTGCAAGTCTCCTGTATTTAAAGATTAAGAAACCAGAACTCCCAAGATCTTACAAGGTTAGTATTGTATAAAAACATGGAAATCCTTTTTTCTCTTCTTTTTCCTTTTTTTTCTTTAGTTGCACAAGACAATGGTCATAACCCAAATTTGCTTCCCCCACCCCCAAACTGGCATTCTTTAGATAGGTAGGATTACAAATGTTCGATTAACTTTCTACAAACATGTAGGAGTTGTAGTTCTACAGATTTGAATGCCAAAACAGGAGAAGACCACTATATTTTCTGGGCGTCCATAATTTCCTGGTTACTTCTTGTCCTGTTCTGTATTCAGGGTTGACCCTTAGGAACCCCACAGGTAACAGATACAGTAGAACCTCTGGACACAAACGCTTCTGACTATGACCAAATTGGGTTCCAACCAAAAAATGCACAATTCCACCCCCCACCCCTGCAGCTGATTTCTCCTTCCACACCATTTTTTTTTGTAAGTGCCATATTTCCAAAATTAGGTTCGGGTCATGACCAAATTGGGTTGCAACCAAAGTTATGGAATGAATGATGGTTGTGACCAGAGGTTCTACTGAACCTCTTTCAGTCTTCCTTGTCACATGAACCAATTGTTCCAAATACTTCAGTCTGAGAACGTTGAGAAACTATTGGAAGAGCGATGGCCTTTCATCTGTTTGCTTGATCTTTGTCCCATGGAATTCTAGCAGAAGAGACTGGTCATCTGACCTGATAGCCAGGATATATCAATCATTAGATGCGATTAGGCAGGTTTTGTGAACAGGAATGCCTTTCCCGGGAAAGGATGGTGCTTGCTTAGGGAAATTTAGATCAAGACCAAAGCGGGGGGGGGGGGGGGGGAGAGGAATTTAACCCGCTTCTCATATTGTATTCTGGATTAAATTGTGAACTATCTCACAGGGTGAAATGCATACTGAAAGTCTGATATGGATTAATCCAGAGGTGGTATTCAGCAGGTTCTGAAGAACCGGTAGTGGAAATTTTGAGTAGTTCAGTGAAGTGGTAAATACCACCTCTGACTGGCCCTGCCCCAGAGGTGGGTTCCTGCCAGTTCGCACCAGTTCGGTAGAACCGGTTCGTCAAATCTACCAAACCGGTTAGAAGAGGTTCCACCAGTGGACCCGGGAAGCAGGCCACACCTACAGAAGAGGTTCCAAAAATTTTTGAAACCCACCACTGACACACACACACACACACACACAGAGAGAGAGAGAGAGAGAGAGAGAGAGAGAGACTCACACAGAGAGAGAAAGAGAAAGAGAAAGGAAGAAAAAAATAAAGAAAAAAAGAAAAAAGAAAGAAAAAGTGAGAGATGAAAGAAAAAAAGTAAAAAGGGACAGAGAGACAAAAGGAAGGAGAGAGATAGAGATAGATAGATGGAGAGAGAGAGAGAGAGAGAGAGAGAGAGAGAGAGAGGCCGGCAAGCCACTCCCACCAGGTCACATGGCTGGCAATCCACTCCCACAAAGGAGGCCACATCCACAGAGTAGGTTCGAAATTTTTTTGAAACCCACCACTGCCCTGCCCCCATCTATTCTCTGCCTCCCGAGTCCCAGCTAATCGGGAGGAAAGAGGGATTTTGCAGTATCCTTCCCCTGCCACGCCCACCAAGCCACGCCCACAGAACCAGTAGTAAAAAAAATTGAATCCCACCACTGGATTAATGATAGTGAGAGTCATCACTATGAATATATATAGCAATAGCAATAGCAGTTAGACTTATATACCGCTTCATAGGGCTTTCAGCCCTCTCTAAGCGGTTTACAGAGTCAGCATATTGCCCCCAACAACAATCTGGGTCCTCATTTTACCCACCTCGGAAGGATGGAAGGCTGAGTCAACCCTGAGCCGGTGAGATTTGAACAGCCGAACTGCAGAACTGCAGTCAGCTGAAGTAGCCTGCAGTGCTGCATTTAACCACTGTGCCACCTCGGCTCTTTATAGGTAGTCCTCATTTAGAACCCACATTTGGGAGTAGCAACTTAATTTTTAAGTGTCCCTAAGTGAAACTATGACCGTGCTTATGATCTTACTTCAGCTTTCCTTTGCTTTACTGACTTGTAAAGGTTCTAAATGTGAGAATTGGTCATGAAGTTACTATTTTATCATTGTTGTAAGTGTGAATGGTTGCTAAACAAGGCAGTCACTAAACAAGGGCTAGCTCGCTAATTCTTTAAAATCATCATTAATTGTTAGTTTCCTTGCAATCATGTGACCCAATGCTGATATTCTTATTCAAAATTTATCGGAAGGCGCTTCCTGTTTCATATCATCAAAACACTGCTCTAGTTAGGCTAATTTGGATAGTAGGAGGACAGTTTTTAAGAACCTAGGGATACCATCCAGGCAATGTGATGCTTGTTATTTTTGTTCATCTTAGCATCCCAATATATCTCAGAAAAAATGGTTTAAAATATCTAATGGTAATTCCCTTCACTTGTCTGTAGGATCATTGAAAAATAAAACGGGGAATACATGCTGTTCTATACTTCATAAATCCAAACATCCCATAAAATACAAGAAATTGAAATGTAAGAAATGTTAGCGTTGTAATAAAGTATACCAAACTTCATACTGGTAAATAACAACTGGGAGTATAAAAGATGGCAATTTATAACAGACAAGCTGGTGCCATCCAATGTTTCATTTATTCTCAGCTTCAGTCACTGGCAGAAAACTATAGGATTTACAGTCAGTACTATTTGGAAAACTGTACTTTCACCTTCTGGGGAAAACCATTAGTATAAGAACCTTTCTACCTTCTTTTAGCTGTTACTCTTGGCAAAAATCAATGCTCTGGCTTGTGACTTTTTGACTTATTTTTTTGACTTATTTTTAATTGTTTCTGCCTGTTCTTAAAGCTTGAGGAGGAGATTGGAGTGGGTTTTTTTTGTTTTAAATCTTCTCGGTTTAAAACTTTAGTGAACTTTACTGGTTAACCGACAAATGCGCACTCAACAAAAGTGCGCCGACGAAACTGGGATGAGAAAACCGCAAGGTCGAAATCGTGATGACAAATGCACGCAGAAGCGCGCCGACAACAGCGCACCAACAAAAGTGTGCCTTCAACAAACAACTAATAACAACCTAATAACCCTAAACCTAACCCTGAACCTAACTCTAACCCTAACCCTAACCCTAACCCTAACCCTAACCCTAACCCTAACCCTAACCCTAACCCTAACCCTAACCCTAACCCTAACCCTAACCCTAACCCTAACCTTAACTTAAATCACGCTTTTGTGGGCGCGGTTTTGTGACGCGCATTGTTGTGGGTATGTTTATGACATTGCGGTGTTCTCACCAAGGTTTCGTCGGCGTGCTTTTGTCGTGAGCGCATTTGTCGGGTCACGAACTTTACTTCACTCAAACTGTGTGGTTGTGCTTTTTCTATTTCTATCTCCATTGTTGAATATCATGTAGCTGAAATAGCATCATTCATATCTGAGAGGGAGACATTAGCAAAGGACTTTGGGACATCCCAAAGTTTACAGGAGTGCCAGAAAATTGAAAAGAGAAGAATAAGAATGGTGGGAGGGGCAAAACATCCAACCTTAGTTCAACGGAAACTGAGTTTGTTCAGTGGCTATGCCGTGTGGGCTGATTATTGGAGGACACCTGGAAAATTTAAGGAGCATCCTTCAAACAACCATGGCTAGTTGGTTGATGAGATATCTGGATAATATGACTTTTGACATGAGGTACTTCTTATTTCATCTACTGTGAACAATGAAACTGTACTGCTTTTCTCACTGAGAAAATGCCACCATTGTCTTTCTGAAAAACTTGCCCAAAATTATACAGTGACCATAAACATGTATCTTTTTATTCCAGGTACCAATCATCATACCAATCATTTTTCTGATGATATCGATCTATCTGGTACTGACACCCATCATTGACCAGCCACAGGTCGAGTTCTTCTATGTTATACTCTTCATCCTCAGTGGTATCATATTTTACTTCCCCCTGGTTCATTACAAGTATTGCCCTGCATGCCTACGGAAATTAACTATTTATATGCAGCTTTTAATGGAAGTTGCAGCAACTGAAAAGGACACAAAGTGAATGAATATTCATAAAGCCGCTTTGACAAATGTTCTAATTATCCGTACAGTTCTGATCTGTAGAGAAATGAGGGTACAGCTTTTCCTGATCATATTTCAGAAACGTTTTGAAACCGGATCACAATTGTTCCTACCCCTATCTAGGTAGTAATTGGGGGGGAGGGGGAGAAAGAGAGGAAGCTACCAGAATGCCCTTTTTTATATTTATTGTCTGTTTTGCTTTTTAAATTTCTCTTTCTCCATTTTTTTATACATACATACACAGTTTTTCTTTTTTCTTTTGTGGCTTGAATATCTTACTTTAACCAATAAAAAAGAAAAGAGGTTTAAAAAACGGTTCCACCACAAAATCGCGGAGGACAAAATCGTGCTCGACGAAAGCGCGCATTTGACGTCATCACAGCGCGACGAAAACATCGCGCTGTGATCGAAAAATGTAAAAATAAAGCTAAAACCTTACCCTAACCCCCCCAAACCTAACCCTAAACCTAACCCTAAACCTAACCCCTAACCTAACCCTAAATCTAACCCTAAACGTAACCGTTAACGTAACGCTAAACCTAACGCTAACCCTTAACCTAACGCTAAACATAACCCTAACGCTCTAAACCTAACCCTAACCCTTAACCTAACCCTAACCCTAAAACTAACCCTTACCTTTATGTGAATCGGCTTGCTTTAATTTTAATTTTATTTCAATTTTTAATTTTTTTCGTCACGCTGTGATGACGTCACATGCGCGCTTTCGTCGAGCGCAATTTTGTCTTCCGCGGTTTTGACGGGTCACGTAAAAAACCCGATAGATTTTTAGCTTGCTTTCTTTTCTACAAGAAATAATATTGCATTTATGTTGCTGGAGATGCAGTGAAACTATCGCTTTATTTAAACATTCTGTTTTGTTCCATTTTGGTAAGAACCAATTACATGGATTAACTCTGCTTGAGGTTTATCTCAATCACAAGGAAATTGTCTTTGGGCAGACAAAATGAACACAAAATCCAATGGCATATTGTTCAGCATTGGAACGCAAATATATGAGTCCATCTATTTAGCAGTTTGCAACTTTAATTAATACAGATAGCACATGGGTGATTACAATGAATCATGGTTTCAATTTATTAATATATGTATGTCTACAAATATGTATTTTGTATGTTTTGCTTCCTTTTTAAACATATTTTTCTTCTTTTATAACTTTGTGTATTTTTTGTCTTTTTTGTCTTAGCTAATAATAGTAAATTAAAAAAAAATTCAAACCACTGTTTTTCTTGCCTTCATCTTCCTCCAAACAGAGAATTATGGATGAATTAGCCAGTGATTCTGCCAAACAGACAACAGGGAGAACTAAAGTAATCCTTGCCCCTTTTCATTCATCTTTTGGTTCCTTTTGCACTGGTTTCCTTAGCAACTTCAAAACAATGAGATGGGTACCTGTGGGGAGAAACTTTAAAAACACCCCTCTACTAATTTAAAAAAATAGAACAAAATAGCTGCATAGTCCTTTGGTCTTGACAAGGAGTTCATTTTTACTGGAAAGCTATAGTAACAGAATCTTGCAAGTCTGAATGTGCTTCCTCTCTCCCTCCCTTTATCTTTGTCTGAACTGGGGAAGGGATGGTCTGAGATGTTTACTCACATTACTTTTCTGGCCCTGGCTCAGACCCCCTTTTATCTGAAGCAAGGGTGGCACAGTGGTTAGAATGTAGTATTGCAGGCTAATTCAGCTCACTGCCAGGAGTTCGATCCTCATCGGCTCAAGATTGACTAAGCCTTCCATCCTTCCGAGGTGGGTAAATGAGGACCCAGATTATTGGGGGCAATAGGCTGACTCTGTAAACTGCTTAGAGAGGGCTGTGAAGCACTGTGAAGTGGGATATAAGTCTAAGTGCTATTGCTATTGCCATCCTGGGGTTGATGAGTTCCCCTCCCCTCTCGGCTTGTATGGCTGTATGACTCTTGTGTATTTTAATTACGTGTATTGTGTTTGTATCCCCTTTCCCCTTTTGAGTTGTTTGCCGCCCTGAGTCCCTCCCGGAGAAGGGCGGCATACAAATAAATTAAATCTGAATCTGAATCTGAATCCAATTGTTGTCTTGGCAGAAGCTTTTCTTCCTGTTCTTCAAGGCCCTTCTCTCTTCCCTGTACAAGAACAAGGCCAAGAGTTTTTGCCATTGGAAAAATTCACCTCAAAGCATCCTGCAAATCTTTCTTCAGTAGTTTTAAGCATAGCATAGTAATTGAAACAATAGCGGGTAATTATAAAATTGTGGAGCCATTCCTAATGTAGTTTAAATGCTGCCTGTTACACAAACTTAATACAAAGAAACCCCAGAGATTTAATTCTTCTGGTAACTGAGCATTTTGAAAGTACTTTTTTCAAACACCTAGAGTGAATGTTATCTATAAATTACTACAAATATGACCACTGGCATTCAATAAAGCTCTAACCCAGGAAGATGTTTATATAGTGCTAGCTGAAATCCAGGATCAGGGAGAGATTTGTAATAAAATATAATTGTGCTGTATTTTTCTATTAAGGAAGATTAATTATTGCCATAGAAATGGGATTTTTTTCAATCTCTTCAAGAGCTTGGAGCATTTCATACAAAAATAATGAAATATATATATTCAGAACTTTTAAAATATTTATATAAGAAAGAGTACATAAGAGTCAATTAAAAATAATGTTTTAAGTGGATATTAGCAGTAGAGGATTTTGAATGAATTTATGACAGCTTATATGCTGGTTTTTTAGATGGGAGATAGGAAATTTTGAACTGGAAACCAGATAGGTTCTAGTTACACTATATCCTATTTATATTCCCCTTCAGTACCAAATATAACAATCCCAAACAGATTGCAATGGCACAATTCATTTTTTTAAAAATGGGCTGCTTGTGGATAATATGCTAAAATATTATTTAGCCAAAACTCTCAAATTCTCCAAAATTTTATCAAGAATCTTTTTTTCCATTCAATAAAGTTTTGCCACCCCTTCACAACATATTGATTCATGATGTAGTTGTAGCTGACCAAAGCCATTGCTGATGTTTGTTACTCTCTGGCACACAAAAACCACAAGTCTGATAGTACCAGTTTTGGGATTCACTTACCTTCCCTACCCGTTCGCAAATGTGAGCACACCAGTGGTGGGTTTCAAAAATTGTTCGAACCTACTCTGTGGCTGTGGCCTCCTTTGTGGGAGTAGCTTGCCGCCCATGTGACTGGATGAGAGTGGCTTGCCACCCATGTGACCGGATATGAAGATGCCGACGACACTTGTCAGAACCACCTTAAATTACCTCACACACAGCACTGGCATGCATAAGAATATGGTGTAAACTTGTTTTTTAAAAGGCATCTTTGGTTTGCGTTAAAACAACTTCAATACACGCAATGTTCTGATTGCACCACAAACGCAGTAGTCATCCTTACCTTTCACAGAGGCACTGAGTTTTATAAATATGAGCATGATAGTGTAGAATAATGATATCCAAGGACCAGTGGTGGGTTTCAAAAAATTTTGGAACCTCTTCTGTAGGTGTGGCCTGCTTTCCGGGTCCACTGGTGGAACCTCTTCTAACCGGTTCGGTAGATTTGATGAACCGGTTCTACCGAATAGGTGTGAACTGGTAGGAACCCACCTCTGGAGCACACCCACCTTCTGCGCATGTGCACAAGATTGCGCATTACATCGGGGTGGGTGGGCAGAGCCTCCTGCAGCCACCGCTACTGGTTCACCCGAATCGGAGAGAACCAGCTGAATTCCATCTCTGGATAGTACCTTTTCAGACTAACAAATTTTAATGAAAGGCATAAGTTCCCATGAACGACAACTCGCATCATGCAATGGAGCAACCAGCCTGATGTAGAATTTAAACTGAAATGTGACCGGCAAGGAGAGGAAGACAAGGTGTTATGCATGAGAGACAGATTATAAGTAGTTTACCTGTTAAAAGAACTTGCACTAATGGATTAAATAGCTATTGTCTTTGTTCAGACTTCTGGAGATTACTTTGATGCACATATGTTCCGCCATCTCTTGCTCAACGGTGCTAGCAAAATTTGTGAAAATAAACTTCACATGGGTCTACATGTAAATATACTATAGGCCTGCCACTCAAGAGTATGAGAAAATACAATGTCATTGCCAAATATGGGTTATAGTTAATGGTGTGCTAGAGCTGGCTTTTACTGGCTTGCAAAAGCTAATTGTTAAACGTTTGGAAATTTTGTGAGCTGGTTGTGAGTAGATGTAAGCTCTAACATCTAGTGGTGTGGCAGTGCCAATGGAGCCAGCAGAACCAACTGTGAAACATTTATCAGCACACTACTGGTTGTAGCTTATTAATATAAAGTGGCTTGAACTACAGATGGTAGCCAGTGGTATTATATTTTCCGCTTCTTCTTATAACATGTCATGCAGTGGTGGGATTCAAATAATTTAACAACCAGTTCTCTGCCCTAATGACCAGCTGGGTAGGCATGGCTGGCTGGTCATGTGATTGGGTGGGCGTAACCAAGTTGACATCACTCACATCGACGGGCGCTTCGCCCTGCCCGGCCTCTTGTGACCATGGGGATCCTGCAATGGTCATAAGTGTGAAAAACAGTCATGCCAATGAAGTTGGGATGGTCCTGATTAAGACAGTTAAAGCCCACTGGCCTAGGACTCTGATTAATCTGGATTAATCCAGTTAAGAAATTAATAAATCTAAAATCCCTGGAGATGTTTGGATAAAGTGGAAGGATAGAGAGAAGCAAAAACAGATGGCCTCACCTCTCCTACTCCTAACATGTAACTATTGCCTTTTGTCCTCTTCGGAAATGTAGGTCACAATTTCTAAAATCCTGGAGCACTGTATCTTATACCATGGGGAAGTGGGATGAAGGGGAAGTGTTCCAGCTAACCTGAGACTGCCAGCCCTTTTGAAGAGATTTTACAGTATCTGTCCCTTGGAGTGGGGAGGGAATGGAGATTTTACAGTATCCTTCCCCTGGAGTAGGGAGGGAATGGAGATTTCACAGTATCTGTTCCCTGGAGTGGAGAGGGAATGGAGATTTTACAGTATCCTTCCCCTGGAGTGGGGAGGGAATGGAGATTTTGCAGTATTCTTTCCCTGGAGTGGAGTGGGAATGGAGATTTTACAGTATCCTTCCCCTGGAGTGGAGATGAAAAGGATATTTTACAGTATCCTTCCCCTGGAGTGGGGAGGGAATGGAGATTTTGCAGTATTCTTTCCCTGGAGTGGGGTGGGAATGGAGATTTTACAGTATCCTTCCCCTGGAGTGGAGATGAAAAGGATATTTTACAGTATCCTTCCCCTGGAGTGGGGAGGGAATGGAGATTTTGCAGTATCCTTCCCCTGGAGTGGGGAGGGAATGGAGATTTTACAGTATCCTTCCCCTGCCATGCCCACCAAGACATGCCACACCCATCAAACCACGCCCACAGAACTGGTAGTAAAAAATTGAATCCCACCACTGATTAAATATCAGTGTAGACATCTTCACAAAGGCCCTCATCAGTTCCTTTTCCTACTTGGAGGCAAATCATTCCTGTTTGTTATACTGCCATAATATAACTTTATAAAAAAAGCATGACAGCACTTCAGAGGATGATACATAATTTGGCTTCAGCCACTGCCTACTCACAAGCACCTGTTAGTAAAAAAAATCATCATCATGTGAATTTTTTTCTTTGTAAATTATCATGACATGAGCATATGCGAGCAGCTCAGGCTTATGCATGTATGGTAATAGAAGGTTTTATTTTCTAGGGGAAACATATGGTCCTCTTAAACCATGAGAAAGAAAGGAGAGCCGAGAAAGGGGATAGGTGTGTAGGTGGGCAAAGTTGGAGTGTGTTTTGAAAACATTCTAGGACTTTGACCGACCATGAATGACAAGCAAACATGGGCTGAGAATCTAACGATGGAGAACGTGGGCTGCTGCCAAAGAAACTATCATAGCATATGATTAATTTCTGCAACGTATTTTGAAATATCAGACAGTTAAGAGGAATACATGGACACACAGAGGAGGTGGCTAAAAAAAGCCACCATGCAGACAGATAAATATGGCATATGACAGGGGTGTCAAACTCGATTTCATTGAGGGTTGCATCAGGGTTGTGTTTGACCTCGGGGGACCAGGTGGGCGTGGCCAGGTAGGCGCGGCCAGCTCAATGTCACTCGTGTCAGGGGCACCTTTGGTGGCCTGAGTGCTCTGCCAGAGAAAACAGAGCTCAGGAGGGCTGTGCAAGGCCGTTTTCACTGGCAGAGGGGTTGCAGGAGGCCATCGCAGCCAGAAAATGGGAGGGAAGCTTCATTTTTTCTAGCAGATGCACCATGGGTCAGTCCTTTGCCAGATCTAAGCGCCCCGTAGGCCGGATTCAGCCACAGGCCTTGAGTTTGACACCCCTGGCATATGGAATTTGGCGGGCACAACTTGAGTCCCTAGTCAATTAAATCCCATTAATATTTAGAAAAAGACTTGCTAATAATAGTGGCAGGATAACAGACAGGGACGTGCAGTCACTAGAGGCAAGGGAGGCGGAGCCTCCCCAGTCTCCTGAGAGAAAGGAAAGAGTTTTAAATATTTTTTTTAATGAATTAAAGCCAGGATAGTTGCTACCAGATTTCAAGTCACAGTGGCTTGGTGTTAACTAGGAGGAGGCCAGAGAACTTGGGGCCTCTTTTGCTTAAGGAATTTTTCGCCTTTTAAAAGTTAAGGCGGAGTTAAAAAGCAAAAGATTTAATATGCAAAAGAGGCACTGATTCTCCCGCCTCCTGATCTGGGAGCAGCGAATCATGTCTTGCACTTGAGCGACTGCACAAGTGCAAGGGTGATTCTGGAGAGGTTTTTCTTTCACCAGCCGCCATTTCTTCTGCAGCCAGCCCAGCACCAAGCGGGGAGGACGAGGAGGAGGAGGAGAGCGGTGAGCCCTTGTGGCTGGCTGGGGAGGGACTCACTGCTCTTCTCCCAGCCAGCCAGCCACTCACGCCCACCCGACCTGCTCCCTGCTTGGCCGGCCGGCCGGCCAGCACAAAGACTCACCGCTCTTCTCCTCCCAGCCAGCCAGCCACCCACCCCCACCCGACCTGCTCCCTGCCTGGCCCGCCAGCCGGCACAAAGACTCACCGCTCTTCTCCTCTGAGCCAGCCAGCCACCCGACCTGCTCCCAAAAATGTCAGCGGGGACGGAGGAGGCAGGGGGCGAGGTGGCAGAGCGCGGCAGCGGCGAGAAGCAACACCCCCCCCCCCGCTGTGTCCGACAGGCATCTCGCGTTTATGTCCATCATAAACGAGAGACGCCTGTCGGACACAGCGGCGGGGACGTTGCTTCTCGCCGCTGCCGCGCTCTTGCCTCACCAACGGTATCCCTCACCGCACATCACTGATAACAGATATCCTGGAAACAGGATAACTGTTGCAGCAGGGGCAGTATATTTTACCTCAGGATGCTGCCCAAGCCATAATTAATTTTCAGCTGTGATTTATTTAAAAATCTGCCCAAAATATCAATGTCATTATATATTCATGAATAAATGTATTTTAGATATTTATTCCAAATACGCATTCCTAAATTACATCAAAATATGTACGGTACATTCTGGGGTTTAACATGCATCTAATTTGGGGGAAAGTGGAGCCCCACACTGCTCTGGAATATATGGGAAGGGTATTCTGATGCGACTGATTATCATGTCTCACTTCATGTATTGGAATGCATGGATGACCTTGGCGAAGGCGGAGAAGAAATGCTGCCTAGGAAACGAAGGGACAAGAGAGGCGGGATGATGGTTTCCTAGGCAGCCTCTCTACCCCTCATTCCCAAAGGTCACCCGCACATTGCATTAGAGATAAGCATATTTATGGCTTGGTGCATCCCAGAATTTGCACATCTATGTGTACTTCAACCTGTTTAGGAATTGCTTTTCTGCTGGGATTTGTTTATATTGATGTATGATTGTAATAAACCATACTTGCATAAATGTGCTTCTGATATTTTTTTTAAACAAATACACCATTTGATGAGAGTGTTTCTCATTTATCTTGATAATCCATGTCCTGTTGTTAAAATATTAAAATGCAAAGAAAATAAAAGCAAGATAAAACAACACTACTATACCTCTTTAAAAAGCATAGCTAAACAAAGAAAAAATGCTTTTAGTGATACATTTTCCTCTTCCATTTGACTCAATTATTAGTCAGAATTTAAATATTTAAATTTTGCATCTACCATTATAGTTGCTAGTTTCTATCCAAGTTCTAAAAACCACATTCCAGCTATTTAAATTTGCCTTGCTGTATGATGTATTGTATATACTGTAAGGGAGTCATTCTTGCTTCAATTTGGTTAAACTTCTACGTGGATATATACTGCCATCAATTTTATCCACTACAACAGAGTTTCCAATCTTAGTCTCTCAGATTGTTACAAAAGGCAAGGTATCGCTTTTCTAACTTTGTGCTAAATTGAAAGCAAAAACACTCATCTTGATTTTATAGAAGCGACAATTTATCATGCTACATTTCCTCTTTAAAATACACATTTCAAGAGTTTAGAGCTATTTAGCAACTAGAGGTCTGTGAAGAATGGAGGGTTTTTCCCTTTTGTTGATTAGAAGTATTTGCTAAGTCGAACAGAATAAAGAAGACACTAAAATTTAGGATGCGTGGATTCAATATTCTCCTTTAGAAAATGTTCCCAGCTAATCTTTAGCAAATATTAGATGGATGAACAAAGCATGGCTAACAATTAAGAGTGGAGAGCTGAAGGCTGTGGATTCTTTACTTGCTTACAGAATACTCTAAAACCAAGAATATTTTTTCTTCCACTTTTCCACTGTTTCTCTATCTTTGTTTCTCTCCCAATGATTTAAAGACAGAGATATGTAGGCCAAGCTTTCATATAGAATCCCACATTTCATACATTTTATTTTCTGAACCTGATGCTGTCAGATAGGCAGGAAGACAAGCTTATATCCTGCACTTATTATGAATTTTGCCAGATTGTGATGCCAATATTAACATTATAATGCCATGCACATATTTGGGAGTAACCTTCCTGGAATCCAGTGGGTCTTATTTTGGAATAAACATGGACAACTTTGTGATAGGGACAATTTATGATGTGGATCTTCTGGATTAGTGTCAGTAGGAGGATAAAGAAAGTTAAAGTGTCCCTGAAAGTAATGTTGAAGTTTGAACATGCTCACACAAAGGTAAAATAGCATTGCCCTTGATTTGCTGAGAATGTAATAAAAGAGGTATATACGTTTTTGGCATAGGGGATGGGGGGGTTGGTCCAATTTTCCTTTATTACTAGTGAGTGGGATCATCTTAAATGAAGAGACTTACATTTTTGGATAAATAGAGTAAAAGCCAATAACCAAGATACTGAAACTTATTCACACACCAGATTAACAGAGTTGGAAGGGACCTCGTAGGTCATCTAGTCCAACTTCTGTTCCATTGGTTGATTGTTCTCACTGTCAGCAAATTTCTCCTTATTTCCAGGTTAAATCTCCATCCATTATTCCTTGTCTGGCCTTCAGGTGCTTTGGAAAATAGCTTGATCCCCTCCTCTCTGTGGCAGTCCGTCAAATATTGGAAGACTGCTATCATGTCTCCTCTGGTCCTTCTCTTCACTAGACTAGCCGTGCTTATTTCCTGTAACCATTCTTCATATGTTTTTTTAGACTTTAAACTACAATTGTATGAGTGGACTGTGTGTGGGGGTGGTGGTCATATTTTTAAAGATATCCCAAGAAAAATACTGTGGGTAACTCCAAGTCTTTCTCGCTGATGTGCTTGCCTGCCATTCAGAGCAAATTCTTCCAGAACCATGGCAGTCTGACCTGAAGATGCTGAAATATCACCATCCAGAAGCTTTTCACCATACGCTCTGAATTATGTGTGGGCAAAGTTGAGATTTTTATTTTTTTTAAAAATGTATCTGGACCAGATTTTTCTCTTGCATTTCAAGAAATGACCCAGCGGGAGGGAAAACAGAGCAGAAAGATCAATATAAATCTTCACATTCTTATCTGCATAATGAATGCCTTCCATGGAAATGAAGCCAAAGGCTCAGAATGCTGTAGAACAAGTTGGAGAGTTGGGGAAAAAATGAAGTCATTAGACCTTACCAGACAAAAGGCTACCCGCTAGAAAGGGGTGGGGAAACCTGGGCTTAACTAGATAGTTTTAGCTAGAGAGAAAGAATGTGACAAAGAAGACTTAATCAGATTTTATGGTTGAGGATGGCGCGCACATTTGGAGTGAGCAAAGAACCTCACCGCTGTTATAATCTTCTGCAGAAAAGCTGGGGGCTGGGAGTGCAACATCTGGAATGCCATGAGCTGTTTATCCTGCTCTACCTCCCCTAAAAAAAATCTCATACAAAGAAACATGTTGGCTAGTCATGTCTTTATTTGTGTAGCTTTGGGTCTTAGGGAAAGAATCCTCCTTAAGGCCTGCTAGGAAACAGGGTGGCTAGAAGAGATGCATTGTATTTATCTGATTTATATCCATCCTTTCTTCCTGGATTTAAGATCATTTTTCCCACATTAATAATTTGGTAAGGTAGTTAGGGTTAAGACAGAGATTCTCAATCTTTTTTTTTCTTTGCTCACGGCCTCCTTCTCAGCTGGCAAAGTACCTTTTCTTCCAGCTCACACAGAGGTGGGTTCCTACCAGTTTGCACCTATTCAGTAGAACCGGTTCGTCAAATCTACCGGACCGGTTAGAAGAGGTTCCACCAGTGGACCCGGAAAGCAGGCCACACCTACAGAAGAGGTTCCAAAAAATTTTGAAACCCACCACTGCTAAAGGGTTAGGGGTGCAAGGATCTTGTAACTTGACAGCTTTAAGACTTGCATGCTTCAGTGCCAGAGTTCCTGAGCCAACATGACTGGAGGAGGAATTATGGGAGTTGAAGTCCACAAGTCTTAAAGCTGTCAGGTTTGAAGACCTCTAGTTTTTTTTTCCTAAAGGGTTAGGGGTGCAAGGATCTTGTAACTTGACAGCTTTAAGACTTGCATGCTTCAATGCCAGAGTTTCTGAATAGCTACTTGGACCGACCTAAGTACTAATTCATAATTTCATATCCGGTCACATAGGCGGCAAGCCACTCCCATCTGGTCACATGGGTGGCAAGCCACTCCCACAAAGGAGGCCACACCCACAGAGTAGGTTCGAACAATTTTTGAAACCCACCACTGAGTTCACAGTAACTATGAGGGATGTCACAAAGATACTTTATCATCTGTTCTTCTTTATTAACCTAAGCTGTCTCATATACTGTATTTTTCAGAGTATAAGATGCACTCCCCCCCCAAGAGGCTGAAAATCTGGGTGCGTCTTATACTCTGAATGTAGCCTTTTCAAAGCTTTTTTCAGCCCTAATGAGGCCCTAACGAGTGAAGCAATCTTCTGTGCTTTGCTTTTCTCATTGCTTCTCTCTCTGATGATCAGCTGTGCTTTAGAAGCTGGTTTTTATCCCCAACCAGGGGATAATAGGTGTTTGTGCATGCCCTCAAAACTAGCAAACTTATGTGCTGAAGCTGATCAGACTAAGGATGCTAGTCAGATAAATACTTGGTAGGCAGAATTCCACCCCCTAATTTTCCTCCCCAAAAACGAAGGTGCGTCTTATACTCCGGTGCGTCTTGTACTCTGAAAAATACAGTAACTGCCCTTATATTATAAAAATCAAGTATTTGGAGTGGCATTGTCCCCGGGACACATATGGCTGTATTGAAAGCCATTGAGTTAAGAGATGGTGAAATATCTAAAGTCCCAATAAAGGAGAATATTTGTAGCTCAGGGTTGAAATGAGAGGTTCTTGGGTGTTCTATGAGCTTGGTTTCATTAGCCAAATTAGGATAATGTTTCATTAGCCAAATTAGGTATCATTTTCACTGCTGGCCCTGGTGCACTATCTCTGATGATGTTAACTAGTTTGGGTAATGAAATGTCTGCAAGAAAACAATCAAGCTCAGAGAGCACCAAGGACCCCTTAGATCTAAAGTAATCTAGTGAGTTTCCAAGGATAGGGTTAGACTCAACTCTGTGTCTTCTAAATCTGAATTCAGTAGTCTACGTGTGATGCATTGAATTAACTACAATAGAAAGGGCAAAGAGGGAGGAAGGCCACGGTGGCTGTTGTCAAGCCGAGTCACAATATTTCAAAAGTTGTTTCGCTGACATGGGGGCAAAAAAGAGTTTAACACAACTGTTGCTAGGCAACCCTTTTTGCTTTTGCGGCCTTGGCATAGGAAGTATTGCTAACTGGCACGCTACCGTAGGCGTTACTAGATTAACTTTTGGTATATATAACCCAGGGGAATGATTGAAACATTCGTTCAGTGCCAGCCTAAACATAAAATCAAGGTGAAAATAAAATGTCTGTTAAAAGACACGATTAGCTGAAGGATCATTTGTAGGGATAGATAGATATTCTACTGGTGAGGCCGAAGAGAGCGTTCCATATCATATAGGCCTTTTGCACATACAAGGAGGATACCATGATCATACCTTCATGAATATTCAAATAAAAGATCCATTATCAAGCTAATATTAACTGAGGTTTGCTCCCCTTTTATGAAACACGGTTGTGCAAGATTGACAATCAAATGAATATTATTTATAAGTCTCCATATCTAGATTGCTGTCAAAAAGTTGCCATCAACATTTAATGAGCTAGTGCAAACCGTTGTCCATTCAGAAGAATCTTTACTTCAAAATTATATAAGCTTTATTAAAATAAATAGGAAAAACTATTGCAAAAACCATCATTCTAAACGCCCAATAATTGATAGAGAAAACAATCAGTATACCTCTTATGTTATTCAGAGTAGTTATCCAAGGCAAGAGCTATATCTTCATAGACTTAATGAAAGCTAATATTTCCTGAAAAGATAAAGATGCAGCTAAATAAACAGTTCAGTTAAACAATCTTCAGAAAAGCTTTATTATTATTATACAATTGTATCACAGCGGCCAGTTGTTTCGCCGGATTTGGCATTGGTTACTAGTCGGGCCCCACCCAGGGGCCTAGGACGTCGTAACGTATTTTCGTAATATGCGTGCAGATCCAAGCAGTGCGGCTTTTTGCATTTGACTGATGGTGATTTTGTCAATTTTTAACTGTTTTAAATGTAATTCCAGTGCTTTGGGAATAGCACCTAGTGTGCCAATTACTACTGGAATTACCACTGCTGGTTTGTGCCATAGTCGTTGAATTTCATTTATTATTATTATTGTTGTTGTTGTTGTTGTTGTTGTTATTGTTGTTGTGTTGTTGTATGGTTGGTTCATGCCATTAACAAGTGCTTTGGCATTTGGATTTGGCATTTTTATTCACCTGTTGAGTCCTTCCCAAGGACTTGGATAGACAGATGTTGTTGTTTGACAGCAGAGGTGGTATTCTGCAAATTCGCCCCGGTTCGGGCGAACCGGTAGCAGCAGTGGCGGGAAGCTACCCCAATCCCAGACATCATCACTGACGCTCTGCGCATGTGTAGAAGTGCTGCGCACAGGCGTGCTCCCGGTTCCAAACCAGAAGTGAAGATAAGAGGAAACCATTACTGTTTGACAGTGTTAAATAAATTGTCACAGGATGATGTTGAAAGACAACAATGTGCAATAAAACAGCTACCAGTTCTTTAGCTGGTGTTGGCCTTCAAACACACTGAATACTTCTCAAGAACCTGGGGTGTTGTAGTGTTGCAGAAAATGACAGGCTTTAGACTTCTCAGGATACAGGAAAAGTTTATTTGGCAGCCAGGTTCAGAAAGCTAGCTCATGGTTTAGCCTTGCAAGTTCTGAACAACCTTCATTATCGAAGCACGCGTTCTTATACATTCTCAAAAGCATTGCAACACGGAAATTCTTAACACATTTCTCAGTGGTTACCTTGAGGAGAAAGCCTTATAAGGAGATGGGGTCTTACTTCTCCTTTTGTTTATGGAGTAGGTGCCATTAACGAACTTTAATTGAACCTTGGACTTTTGACATAGGCTTTTGACATAGGCTTTTGACATAGGGACATCTTGTGGTTAGGCACTTGCTTTTGCAAGCTGCAAGCTGCAACTCTGCCTATGTGGCTTTAATATAGAAGTAAAGGGGCTCTAAGAGGCTGTCCAGCCTGACCCAGTAGGTTTCACACTTAATGTCCAAATCTCACTTTACGTCCTGCTTTAGTAGTGTATTGGTGTAGCAGAGTTTTTGTATTTGTATTTGTTATATTATATATAACATGTATAATGTATGGATAGTCTACAATTAGATTTACAGTCTAAAACTGGTGGAATGATTAAGCTAGCATCTAAGACTATAGGTCAGTGTTTCTCAACCTTGGCAACTTGAAGATGTCTGGACTTCAACTCCCAGAATTCCCCAGCCAGCATTCGCTAACCATTGACAAAGTGTATGATCTCAAGAATAAACAATATACTTTTAAAAACATGATCTTTTTTTTCAAATTCAACAGAAAATATTTCAGACTTTTAATAACATTAAAAAGTCCCTTTACACAAAGACCTGAGCTTCAAATCTCCACAAAACAGGTAATGGTGTCATGTGGTAATGTTCTAAGAACTTTTTTTTTTTACAATTTATTGCCCTCTTTTTTTCTTCATATGCTGGCTAATAAGCATTTTATTGATGCTTTCCATTTAAAGGTCTTGGGAAAAAAGGAACATTTCCACTCAGGATAACATGTTGAATAAGATTTCTACAGGATCCAATATCTGATAATCCTGTGAAGGATAATTCCTGTGGCCAAAAATACATAAACTAACATAGGTATTTGTGAATTAAGATCTCCAAGTGCCATCCTTCAAAAGGGAGGGGGGGATTTGGTTGCAATTCTCTAAAAATAATTATTATTCACAAATCAGTCCAACAACTAAAAAAACACGAGACACAGAAAAGAAAGGAATAAAATAAGTGTCAGCTTTCCAACAAAAAGAGGAATGCTGGCTGGGGAATTCTGGGGGTTGAAGTCCGGACATCTTCAAGTTGCCAAGGTTGAGAAACACTGAACTAGATTGTAAAAATACACCTGGGCCTTGCCTTTACTACATGAAGTAATTGACTACAATCGGGACCTGAATTTTGGTCGTTGTGTAAAGTTGTTCAGTGAGAAGTCTGGTGACTGCCCACATAATGGCTTCACTCCGCCACCACAATCTTGGCTCACCCAACGGTGGTTGATAACATCTGTGAAGGCCATTAGCAGAGTGCCTTGGAGAAAGTGGAGGCCAGGAGAGGCCCTGGAGGGCTGGTGGCTACTGACACATGGATATCTGCTGTAGGCCGGGAAGCATTGGCTGGATCTAGGACTTACCAGCGCATATGAAGGTGCAGGGCTCTGATGTTCTTCCCAGCCAGCCAGCCAGCAATGCCTGGGAATCTTCAACCAGCTCCAGGGCCTAATGGTACACATGAAACTGCTTAGGCCTCGGGGTGGCCTTTGGCCTTCTCCCCATCTGCACCCAGCAGTTTGCAGAAATCCTCGGCCAGCTCCAGGGCTTACACAACTTACTTTTCAATTTTTCTGCAGCTTCTTATATAGACACAACTTACTTTTCCATTTTTCTGCAGCTTCTTATATAGACGCAACACTTTATGCCTGCCAACTCAGGGCTCAACCTCCAGCCACCTGGCTTGCAACCTTCCCTGCTGGCTTCCCCATTAACTTTCTGGGGAAGCCGGCAGAGAAGATTTCAAATGATGATTATATGACCGCAAGATGCTTTGCAATCACTACTCAGTGCAAGTGGGTTGCTGAGCACCCAAGATGTGATCCTGTGAGGGTGGAGTAGAAACAGTGGGATGTTTTACAATGGCCAGGAGTACTTTACGGGCCACAAAGCACCCCTTCCAAGACCTTCCTAATGACAAATGGTTGTCTGTCTGTCTGTCTTTCTATCTATCATCCATCTATCTATCTATCTATCTATCTATCTATCTATCTATCTATCTATCTATCTATCTATCTATCTATCTATCTATCTATCTATCTATCTATCTATCTATCTATCACAGGTTTACAATTTTTTTTTAGCAAATTGAGTCAGCAACTTGCCCCCACAGTCTGGGTCCTCATTTCACCCACCTCGGAAGGATGGAAGGCTGAGTCGACCTTGAGCCCGTGAGATTTGAACCGCTGAACTGCAGATCACAGTCAGCTGAAGTGACCTGCAGTACTGCACCCTAACCACTGCGCCACCTCGGCTCATGTTAAATGCCTAGTTGTAAGTCAAGGGTTACCTGAGGGTGCAAATCTTCATCAGGCTAAGTTATTTCTTTTAAAAGGGATAGTCGAAGAAACAGGCAAGTTAAAACATGTGACCAAGTGTTGTGGCTACAGGGAAAATGGATGGAGACTGCATGCTGAATGAGTCACAATTTGGTGTTCCACGCATCAGATGATACTCATTTTCTTGGACAAAGAAGCAGTGAATGGCACATGAGCTGCATCTATCTGGCATCTTAAGACAAATCCAAAGACAAAAACCACAGTTATGCCTGCAGCGTGATTGCATAATACAAGCCAGCTGCTTAGATCCGCAGAATCTAATGGGATTGAGAGCATATAAACAAAGTAAGTAAAAACAAGAATCTGACTTACTTAGCAAACCGTGCTAGAAATAACCCTGGCTTAGCGCCCTATGCAAATAGTTCCTGCACACACGTTTTTTTGAAAGTGCATTTTAGAATTTAGATGGCTTCTCTTGAGAGCAAGCCAGTTCCTGAGTATGCAAGAAAAAAAGAAAAAAAAGTACCGTTGTATTCGTTCAACAACATTTAAGTGAGTTTAGCTTCAGGAAAGCTATTATTTCAGATCCATAAAGTACTGTAATTACCTGCTCATTTTTCACCAAAAAAACCCCTCTCCTCCTGCCCCCCCACCCCCAAAACCCTCAGCACCACACCTTGCATCACATCATACAAACGACCACCAGAGGGCAGTAAAGCCCAACTCAATTCTTCTGTTTTAGTTTGTTTTTCACAGCTCTATTGTTTCTCTCCCTTTCAGCCAGTGGGCAGACCTTGCCTAGGTTCAGAATTGGAGCAGGACGAGTTCTAGCATTTAATACTTGCCAGCACAGAATTACCAAGGTTATACCTTGCATTGTTGGAAGTGAAAAAAAAAACATTTCCCCGGAAAATGGTCAAGGTGAACAGCACAAACCAGCAGAGACATGTTCAAAAAAAAATCACAGGAGTAAATCCAGTCTTGAAAGAGAATTATTTAGCCTGTGGCATGAAGTAATCATTGAGTAATGGCCTTGCTGTATTATGTAAAGGAGAATAGGGAGTGTATTCCTGTAAACCGAACGCAGCAACAGATTTTTTTCCCCTCTGAAAATGAAACACGGTTTTGTGCTTGCCATAATAATCTATGGCAATAAAGCATGCAAATATCCTACAGATGGATTGGCAGATTTCTTGAGCAGTAAAACATATTTATGGGTATGTTCATCAAATTTTAATACCAGCCCTCCCCAGATGTTCCTTTATTTGCATCATAATACATCAATATTAAGCAGGCTTAGCTTTTCTTAACCCTGATATGAAGGATATTGTTTACTGCGTGTTTTCAGGGTTGTGTTAGGCTTAATACAGGGTATAGCATAATATAGGCTTAGTGTATTGTGCAATTCTGCAGGTCAAATTGTGATGAAGTTAAGGCAAAACATTTGTCCGCAGATAATTCCAGATTCGTTTACTTCAACCTTGGCAACGTTACGTATCATCTGAACCTAGA
Source organism: Thamnophis sirtalis (assembly GCF_051295495.1). NCBI lineage: Eukaryota > Metazoa > Chordata > Lepidosauria > Squamata > Natricidae > Thamnophis > Thamnophis sirtalis. The sequence goes on along the minus strand of NW_028261385.1, from coordinate 136,393,504 downwards.
CAGGGTGGAGTGGGAGGCATGTTCACTCCCTATTTTGTCCTCCAAACAATAGAGATGGGAGAAAGGTGTGGCTCATCTTAGCGCTGATTCAGTCTCTCTGTTTTTCCCAGCTCTTCTTTCTCCCCATGCAAATCTGAAGTTTGTGACTATGGAAAGCGGGCACCAATGTGGTAAGAAGAGGCTTTTCCTTATCACAGGCGTTGATGAGGGCATCGATTCCAATCAGGATATTATAGGGTTTTTTAAAAAAGAAAAGAAAAACATTAAAAAGGAGAAAAAAAAACCTTAGAATGTTATTCTAAGATAGGGCTGTCCAACTTTGGCAACTTTATGACTTGGGGACTTCAAATGGCTGGCTGGAGAATTAAAGCTGCCATGGTTGAACACTCTCGCACTAAAACCGTGTGGACGAACCTATGACACGTGTGCCAGAGATGGCACGCAGAGCCCTCTTGGTGGGCACGCACGCTAGCCAGCTGGTCTTCGCATGCGCCAGAGTGCCAGATGGGCACCAGGGTTTAAGGGGTTTAAGGGTTTATTAAACTTGTATGCCGCCCTATTCCCAGAGGGACTCAGGGCGGCTAACAAACCAAGGGGAAGGGAACAATGCAAGAACAAACAAAACGAGAAACAAATTACAAAGAACAGTTTTAAAAAAACCTCACAACAGTCACAACAATTCGAGAGGGGCTGGGAACTCATCAGCCCCAGGCCTGCCGGAACAGCCAGGTCTTGACGGCTTTGCGGAAAGCCTGAAGGGTGGTGAAGGTCCGAATCTCTACGGGGAGGTCGTTCCAGAGGGCCGGAGCAGCCACAGAGAAGGCTCTCTACCAGCCACCTGGTCTCTGGGTTTTCGGCACTGCGGCATGCACGAAGACCAACTGGCAGTGCTCGGGTGCTGTGGCACCGGCCCAATTCAGTTTGGGCATTCGGTGCCGAAAAGGTTAACCAGGGCTGCTCTAAAACAACTCCAATTTTCCTTTTTGGACACATGGATTCTGGCCTCAGCTTGCATCAAGACCATGGTCTGAAACCTTTTGATTGATATTGTCTTCCCCCCCCAAAAAAAATGTTTACCTTCTTCATCTGACATCCCCCTTCATCACAGCTTCAAGATATATAAAATCAATGTTTCCACCAACTATTATTTCACACGGTCAAGTTGTTTGTTTTGGTGTGACCTAGCCATACTGGGTTGGTTTAGGCAAGCACCTCTTTTCCAGTTATGACCCAATATCTTCCATTGACATGTATCTTCTATCTTTGTCTCTCCAAGGCAGTGGTGGGATTCAGCCGGTTCGCACTCATTTGGGAGAACCGGTTGTTAACTTTCTAAGCAGTCCGGCGAACCAGTTGTTGGAAGAAATCTCCTTTTGTTCTTCTCCACTTTACAGGGCTAATCCTGTAAGGAAGGCAGGGAGGAAACATTCTGGTGTTGTTTCTAGCCTCATCTTTATTGCCCTGCTTACAGAAACTGCCTCTAGAGTTAACCCTTATGACATTGTAACAGCTAAGGCGAAGTGCCCATTGATGTGAGTGATGCTGAGTTGACTACATCCACCCAGTCACATGACCACCAAGCCATGCCTACCCAGCTGGTCATTAGGGCAGAGAACGGTTGTTAAATTATTTGAATCCCACCACTGCTCCAAGGGTATATTCTTGATATAATTTGGAATGTTCTATCACAGGAAAAAGAAAGCTTTGCCAAGCGCTCCTAGCAAGGTATTCTCCTCCTAGCTTTGCACCTGATCCCCAGTGCATGATCTCCCCTCCTCCTAAGCCCAACTATCGCTTGTAATAGTGAGTTTTCCAGCTGTTATTTTCAGCAGGTATGTCAACAACCAGCTGCAAGCTTTTTCCTTATCAGTAATAAGATCTTGACAGTTCATAAAAGAAGACTATTAGAAAGAAAATCTCTACCTTAATGTAATAAGAGATTATTTATCTGATGTGGATGTGTTTAATACTCCCTCCTTTTTGCCACAATAAGTATCCTACTGGTTAGTGTGGACTAAGAGTGACTGTGTAGTCCCCAAGCTTCTGTAGCTGAGTGTGGATATGAACCCGAGTCTCCCTATTCCTAGTCCAACACTTAATTACTCTCGTCCCAATAAATCTTGCTAAAGAAGAGTCTATGAAACCTCGCTTGGAGAAAAAAAACTATCTCCAGTTAAGACAACTTCCAAGTGACTCTTAATTATGAAATCAAGTATACAGCAGTCAAAAGTCACCAAGAGCAACTGCGTAATTCTGCAACATCTTCACCAGTTGATGCCATCACCCATATAAGATATATCAGGAAAAAAAAGAGGAACACTATTTTAGCATCAGATTACTCACAACATTAGTCACCCTTAAAGAAAGTTTAGTATGGCACTTTCAAGCTGCCGGAGAGCTATGAATAAGGCCATTGCAAAAATGAAGGAGCAAGGAAGAGAAAGGGAAGCAAGGGATTAAGAAGACCAAACATGGAAGGCATTTTGTAAGATAACTCAATTTTAATTTTAAGTCAGGATCTTCTAAATGTTGTCAACCAGGTTCTGGTAACTCCTGTGACGCAGCTGGAACCAATCGTATCGGCTCTGCCGTTCCATTGGAGTATTTCAGTCACGTGGAGAGGGGGGGATCTTGGGTAACAGTCTATCCGCCATATTAATCTACCCAGGTCTCATGCTCTGGAGAGGGACACTCCAGCTTTACCTCTTTCCAGAGCACGATACCATCGTCTTTTGAGAGTGAAGGATGTCAATGCAATGTAGAACGACAATTCCCAGCAGATTTCGCACCTGTCCACACTGGTTAGAATTGCTGATTGGTGATTCAGCAGCAACTGGCAGACTTTCATCTGTTTGTTTGCTTATAAGTTAGATTTTTTTTTTCAGGTTGCCCAATTGATCAAAGATTCCACACAATGTAAGAAAAAGCAAAAATAAAGTAATAAAAAATAAAAGACGGGTCTCATAATGCATCACTGAGGGAACATGCAAGATCAGTCCGAGTTAGTACACGCAGACAGATACACTCAAATAATGGTATGTATCAGGATCCAGAAAGCATGCCTTATTTTTTGTGGGGTCTGCCCCCTGGAATTACCTCCCACCCTGGCTCTACGGCGGTCTCACCCTGATGATGTTCCTGGATCTTTAAAAACATGGCTGTTCTAATTAAAGTCATTTTGGCTCAGGAATTCTGGGAGTTGAAGTCCACAAGTCATTAAGAGTCCCACCTCTGCTATAGCGTGACAGTTAACACTCTCCCTACAATTAGTGCCCTGTTCCAATACTGCCAGACCCCTGCCAGAGCTGCCCCGTGACCCATCAAAACCGCGGTCCACAAAAGCGCGCTCGACGAAAGCGCGCATTTGACGTCATCACAGCGCGACGAAAAAAATTAAAAATTGAAATAAAAATTAAATTAAAGCAAGCCGATTCACATAAAGGTAAGGGTTAGGTTTAGGGTTAGGTTAAGGGTTAGGGTTAGGTTTAGAGCGTTAGGTTACGTTTAGCGTTAGGTTAAGGGTTAGCGTTAGGTTTAGCGTTAGGTTAAGGGTTAGGTTTAGGGTTAGGGTAAGGTTTTCGCTTTATTTTTACATTTATCGATCACAGCGCGATGTTTTCGTCGCGCTGTGATGACGTCACGTACGCGCTTTCGTCGAGCGCGATTTTGTCATCCGCGGTTTTGTGGTGGAACCGAGCTGCCCAGTAAGATCCCTCCAAATTGCAACCATCAACCCAGCTCTGTATTTCCAATCCAAAACCCTCTAATTAAATATCTCTCATAAGTCCATCTCCAAAAATCATTATCCCCAGATGCCATCTTGTTATATTGTTTTGTTCTGAGCAATCTTGAATAGGATTTCAGCTAGAAAGGTGGGATAACAGTATTAATGCTTATGCCCACCTGCGTCACATGAGTCCCCTTCGGGGAAAAGGGTGGCATATAAATGTAATAAATCCAATACATTGACTCAATGGACTAAGGAGAGAGTAGCAATAGCAATAGCAGTTAGACTTATATACCGCTTCATAGGGCTTTCAGCCCTCTCTAAGCGGTTTACAGAGTCAGCATATCGCCCCCAACAATCCGGGTCCTCATTTTACCTACCTCGGAAGGATGGAAGGCTGAGTCAACCTTCAGCCGGTGAGATTAGAACGGCTGAACTGCAGATAACAGTCAGCTGAAGTGGCCTGCAGCACTGCACCCTAACCACTGCACCACCTCGGCTCAGAACATGGGGTTTGGGAACAGAAGGAGCTATGACTGATGGAAAAAACAATGGGTCAGTAGAGAATCTGGTGAGACTAGTATATTGAGACAAATCAAACCTTATTTATTTAGCATGATTTTAAAATATTACTTGCTGTGTCCATGTGTGATCACAAGGAAGGCTGGATGAATATCATACCTAGTGTGGCCCAGCAGGTGCCATTGGAGCTGCCACCAGACTCCGACAGTGAGGGGCCCTCTGAGTCGGCTCTGGAGGATGTGGAGGACCCTGGACAGGGTTCCGACTCTGAGCAGGGGGCAGAGAAGCTGGTTGGCCACTAGGAGGCACCTGAGCCTTGGACCAGTGGGAAGGAGACAAGGGAGAGTGAGCCGGAGGCCAGTAGTGAGTTGTTCCTGGGTGCCCGGCACTGAAGAGCTACTAGGTGTCAGGAATAATTATGCAATTACAGAGGTAATTGCGCTCAACTGGTGGTCATTAGGCTCCTCTCCAGACTATAAAAAGTCTTACTTGTGCACACGCCCCTCTTTGCAGAAGTCAACACAGGATTGAATGTCGGAGAACTTTGTGTGAGCTTGGCAGGCTGGATTGCTGCCAAGCCTTATCTGTGTTTATTGCTGCCAAGCTTGTCTCTGCTGGGTTGCTGCCAAGGACCTGTTTGTCTGTTAATTAAATGTTGTAATTTATCTCTGGCTCGGAGTGTGCTTTGGTATGGAACGAGGGGGGTCATGACGATGACATTAATTCAGTAGTATTAATAAGTTCTTTGTCTCTCTCTCAATTCTAAGGCATTCACAATTAGCGTAATAGAGGGCTAAAACCCATCTTGTTGCTGGTCGCTTGGAAAAAAAACAAAAAAAGAAAGAAAGAGGAAAGAAGAACTTGGATGGGAAGAGGAAATGGGACCACTGTGATTCAGTGGAAGATAGCCTATCCTTGGGGAAGTAGAAATGGGATGAGCCAGAGGGTGGAAAGTTACGAAAGGTTAAGGAGAACTATGGGGAAGAATTCAGCGTGGGCTGATGCGGGAGTGAGGCTGGAGGTTGATTAACCTCTCCTTAAAGAGAAAATAATTACGGGAAAGAATACAAACAGTTTCTGCTAGACCTTTAATCAGTAGAAAAGTGTAAATCAGTGTTTCTCAACCTTGGCAACTTGAAGATGTCCGGACTTCAACTCCCAGAATTCCCCAGCCAGCATTCACTGGCTGGGGAATTCTGGGAGTTGAAGTCCGGACATCTTCAAGTTGCCAAGGTTGGGAAACACTGGTGTAAATGGATCATTGCCCACTGCCAAGCTCTGTTCAACAGAGTAATAAGACAAAAAAAAATGGTGCTACCTTACTTACGAGTGTGGGTCACATTTAGGAAAGAGATTAATAGATTTCTCCAGCTTTGTTCTCTTTTTATTAAGCTTCACCTGCCACTGGAGGGGGGGGGTGCGAATTCAACCACTCTCCCTAATATGGAGCGGGATAGGGCAATGTTTAGACAGTTGCTTAGATTAGTGGGTTTAGCCACCTGTCCAATTGCCTGGCTAGTGACATGAGAGGGAATGCTCCCTCAGCTTCTATTCAGCAACCCCCCCTCTCTTCCATGCCTATTATTAGTCAGTTTGGCAAAAATTAGTCTGATAACAGGGGCATAGACTGAAGTAGGAGGGAGTGGTTTATATCTAGAAAGAAAGAAAGATGACTTTGATGGATTATGCAAGATGCAATGTCAGGGTGATGAGGAGTAAAACATATTTTCAGTTTATAACCTACTGTGTGTGTGTGTGTGTGTGTGTGTGTGCGCGCGCGCACGTGTGTGTGTGTGTGTGTGTATTTTTCAACCAAACTTGGTACACAGATTATTTAATCTCTGGAAACAAATATTGTGTGTGTGGGGGGGGAACACACCCCTGAAACCCTTCGGAGTGTGTGTTCTGTTAAGTTACAGCCTATTGTGCCTTAAAATGGCTTCTACTGTACTGCTGTAAAAGGCTTCTACTTACAGCGCAGGGGAGCTGCCATGGTAACGACTTCACAGTACTCCATAAGGGGGCTCCCTCTGGTAAGGGGGAAAATCCAACATTATAAATTACGTTTGGTCCGGACATTTCCCCCCTATAAATAAATACCCGGGCAACGATGGGTTATTGGCTAGTAGACAGATAATATTTGGAAGCGACTCTGTCAATAGCAATAGCAATAGCAGTAGACTTATATACCGCTTCATAGGGCTTTCAGCCCTCTCTATGTGGTTTACAGAGAGTCAGCATATTGCCCCCAACAATCCGGGTCCTCATTTTACCCACCTCGGAAGGATGGAAGGCTGAGTCAACCCTGAGCCGGTGAGATTTGAACCGCTGAACTGCTGATCTAGCAGTAGCCTGGCAGTGCTGCATTTAACCATTACGCCACCCTAATCCCTAATTCACTAAGCAAAGAGGAGGAGGAGATTGTAAGATTGATAGGAGCCCCTTAGGTAGATCAGACTAACAAATCAAAATCAACTCCGCAGGAAAGTTGAAAGTATTTTTGATTCCAATTGGCTTAGCAACCATCAAGGATAATCTGAAGCTGTTTATGTCCTCTAAACATGTCCTCTAAATAAAATTACTCAGGCCTCACCATTGGGAGCTAACAGGTTACACAGAACCGCTGTGAGTTGAACTCAAATGCTCACCAATCCTTTGCCAACTCATTATTCTGTGACTGACACTTAATCTGAAGTAATTCTGCTGGACTTTAGAGCCAAGAGGGCTGTTACAATCGGCTTCTGAATTGCAAAATCCACCTTACTTGATTCTGCGTGACACTCAGTATTGTTGTTCTGTTGACTTACTGGGGTCACAGCTCTTTGGCGTTTTTCATTTTTTGCGAACATTTTGGTACCATCAATCAGCTATTGAAGAAAAGCAAAAACTCTTGTTTTAAAACTAAACTGAGAATTTCTTATTTCAAAACAGTTCTAAATCATTCCCAAGGAGCTGAATCTCATTACTTTTTTCCCCTTTTAATTTCTCTACTATGGCGTGGCTACATTTCATGGTTGTGGTATAATGCTGTGCCATCAAGTGGTTGCTGACGCTTAAGGACCACATTTCTCCATTATCCTAAGGCAGTGGTTCCGAAACTTGGCAACTTTAAGACTTGTGGACTTCAATTCCCAGAATTCTCCAGCCAGCTGGCTGGAGAATTCTGGGAGTTGAAGTCCACAAGTCTTAAAGTTGCCAAGTTTGGCTTTGCTGCTGGAGAATTCTGGGAGTTGAAGTCCACAAGTCTTAAAGTTGCCAAGTTTGGCTTTGCTGGCTGGAGAATTCTGGGAGTTGAAGTCCACAAGTCTTAAAGTTGCCAAGTTTGGCTTTGCTGGCTGGAGAATTCTGGGAGTTGAAGTCCACAAGTCTTAAAGTTGCCAAGTTTGGCTTTGCTGGCTGGAGAATTCTGGGAGTTGAAGTCCACAAGTCTTAAAGTTGCCAAGTTTGGGAACCACTGTCCTAAGGGATACAGTAGGGTTGAGGTTTTTTTTTAATGTTTTATTTTATCATGTTTGAAGAAATGTCCTTCTGGGTTCAGTTCCAAGTGGGGGAAAAGACACTGGAAACATGGTGGCTGCTTGGAAAGATGGTTTAATGATGAACAGGACCTATGGCTGAGGTCATGGGGAGAAAGGGGGATCACATGTTGAAGAAGGAAAAACAGCTGGCTTGTGAGGGTTTTATGCCCTCTGTTGGGCCCCGCCACAGAATCTCCCACCCCTGTGCAAGAAATGCACTCTGATTGGCTGTCAGACTCCCATGGAGCCATGCAGGGCAACTCTGTAGGCTGTGCTTTGAGTCCAAGTTTGGTTGAGCCTTCCTGGGTGGTGATGCAATGAAAGGGCTTTGGGATTCCTATTATGGCTCTTCCGGTAGATCTTTGTTATGTAGAATAGACTGGCTCAGGCCTTAATGGCCCATTGACAAAGGTGGGGGCGATATTAAAAGGGCAGAATGTTTCCCGCCTTTTAGGGGGAAACATTCTGCCCTTTTAATATTTCTTAAAATATTCCATCTTCTAGTAGAGGGGTCGGTATTAACATCCTACAATCATACAAAACACTTCTCTTTTTACATGATTTGACGCTCATTACATAAAAAAACAGCCTGATAGGCCCCTGGCTTCATACTGCAAAATATTACTTCCATTTGAGGAGAGGTGGGCCATAACAATTAATCGAATTATACAGATCATATTCATTTAGATAGTGTTTCTCAACCTTGGCAACTTGAAGATGTCCGGACTTCAACTCCCAGAATTCCCCAGCCAGCATTCGCTGGCTGGGGAATTCTGGGAGTTGAAGTCCGGACATCTTCAAGTTGCCAAGGTTGAGAAACACTGATTTAGATGATAATTTAAACAGATATTCCAGGGTACTTTTATCGCCTCCTTAAACCACCCAGGGGTGAAATTCAGGTTTTGGAGAACCAGTAGCAGAAATTTTGAGTCACTTGGAGAACCGACAAATACCACCTCTGGTAGGGCAGGAATGGAGATTTTGCAATATCCTTCCCCTGCCACGCCCCGCCAAGCCATGTCCACAGAACCGCAGTAAACAAAAAAATTGAATTTCACCACTGAATTTCACCACTGAAATTGGGAGGATTGATTCGAATTGAATCCAGTGAATTTAGCAACAAGTGACCCACTGCAGCTTGGTCGGGTGTGCAAACGAAACCGCATCGTGTAGAAAAGCTCTAAAATAAAAAAATAAAACAAAAATATGCAGAGCTTTTTAAAGCCACCTTTTGTGGTTCGTTCTTGAACGGCTAAGGCCAACTCATATGTATCCTTTATATAAGGGGCGGGTGGTGGTGGTGGTCGGGAAGCGAGAGAGAGACGGGAAGGCTAAAGAGAATATTATTATTTTTTTCTTTACCTTGGAGGAAACTTTTTTTTTTTAAAAAAAAAACAAAACCTCTCCAGATC